>NW_023594968.1:0-10373 GCF_014839805.1 Manduca sexta | reverse complement strand
GCTTGATATCATGATAGCGGTGACCGGTTTTCTAAATGGCTGGAGCAAAAAATCGAAAGTGGTAACTAATTGCAACAAATTAGCAACAAATTCCTACATTACGTCTGATCAAGTAAATTATAAGTTTCGTGATGGTCCATGCTAGCTTGATATCATGATAGCAGTGACAGCTTTTCTAAACGGCTGGAGCAAAATCCGGGAAATAGTGGTAACTAATTAGCAACAAATTAGCAACAAATTCCTACATTACGTCTGATCAAATAAGTATAAAATTCGTTGGGGTCGATGCTGGCTTGATATCAAGATAGCAGTGGTAGCTTTTTCTAAACGGCTGGGCAAAAAATCGAAATAGTGGTAACTAATTAGCAACAAATTAGCAACAAATTCCTACATTACGTCTGATCATATAAGTATGAGTTTCGTTATGGTCCATGCTAGCTTGATATATGATAGCAGTGACCGGTTTTTCTAAACGGCTGGACCAACAAAATCGAAATAGTGGTAACTAATTAGCAACAAATTAGCAACAAATTCCTACATTACGTCTGATCAAATAAGTATAAGTTTCGTGAGGGTCCATGCTAGCTTTATATGAAGATAGCAGTGGCTTTTTTCTAAACGGCTTGAGCAAAAAAATCGAAATAGTGGTAACTAATGAGCAACAAATTAGCAACAAATTCCTACATTACGTCCGATCATATAAGTATAAGTTTCGTTATGGTCCATGCTAGCTTGATATCATGATAGCAGTGACCGTTTTTTTTGTAAACGGCTGGAGCAACAAAATCGAAATAGTGGTAACTAATTAGCAACAAATTAGCAACAAATTCCTACATTACGTCTGATCAAATAAGTATAAGTTTCGTGAGGGTCCATGCTAGCTTGATATCAAGATAGCAGTGGTAGCTTTTCTAAACGGCTTGAGCAAAAAATCGAAATAGTGGTAACTAATGAGCAACAAATTAGCAACAAATTCCTACATTACGTCTGATCATATAAGTTTCGTTTATGGTCCATGCTAGCTTGATATCATGATAGCGGTGACCGGTTTTTCTAAACGGCTGGAGCAACAAAATCGAAATAGTGGTAACTAATTAGCAACAAATTAGCAACAAATTCTAAAATATATTTGGTTTAATTCTGCTAAGTTACTACTGCTACCTTGACAGAGCTCTACAACCTACAGATACAACCTTCCCATACAAACCTCCAAAAACACAAAGTTTTCTCTTTATAATATTAGTATAATTATGAACTCTATGGTTCTAATAACACAAGAAAGCCTAATCATTGTGATAGAGAAGGCCCGTCCCAGCGGTGGAATAGTATATTATAATACAGAGCCGGTATTGTTGTATGTCCACTCGAAAAGGAGATATTAAGTATCCAAAAATATTTTTTTTTACAGCCCACAATTCTACATTAAAACTATATTACCAACAAATCACTTACTTGCGTAACGTTCTTAAATACACCTAACCGTTAAGCTAAAATCTTATCAATCAACTCATAGAACGATAATTTTATTTCTGGCGGTAGGACATATTGTATACTCGTCCGGATAGCGACCACCGTACACAAGGTGTAAAAACCCGCCATGGCGGCCAACGTAAGTGTTCCGGGATCAGCCTGTGAATATCCGGTTCCAACAGGCCGGCATAATTGTGTCAACTGCCGAGGGGTAATCATATTATCAATCGACAATCTATTGGACCTCACTCCTCTTACTATCAGGTCCAGTGGGTTCATTTCCGTAATCTATATATAGATAAAAATGAATCCCTATTTCCCTTGGTCACGCCATCACGCGTGAACGGCTGGACCGAGTACACAATTTTTGTTGTGTTTGTTATTGTCAGGAAAAGGTTCTTATGAAAGAAAAATTCAAAAATTGCGCGGAAAATTCGAAAATTGAAGAAAACTTAACGGAAATATTAATTTTATATAACTGTCAATTGTTTGAAATAACTGTCAGCGATTAACAGAATCCGCGCTGCAAATTCATAGTTAAGACGAGACAACGTCCGTCGGGTCAACTAGTCAGTCGTATATAAAAAAACATAATCGATTGAATGAATCTTGTTAATAACCCATAAACCCGCACATTAATATCACTTAAAACCCTTTTAATCCCTCTTAATAGGAGCACGTAGTCACATTCGCCCTAGATATTAGGCTCAGTTTACAATACTAATATTTTCTGATTTCTGGTCACGGAATAACCCAGCTCCGGTGTTAGCCTTTATTAAAATTAATAGTCGCCGTGCTGTGGATTATGGTTAAACTTTTCTACTCTGTTATCTTTATTTGAGTTGCTTTTAAACTGCTATACATACCTTGAAATACGGGCGAAAATTAATTAGCACTGGCCAATTATTGCCCGTAGCATTAGTCTTAAAATAAAGTAATTAATGTCATGCATACAGTTTTAAAATTATAACTTTTTAATATCTTTTTTTTATTTAACAAAAGGCCTAACACAGAACACAATCATTATTATTAATACTTAAGCACTAAATTACATTAACACCAGATTATCTTCCTTAAACCTATGTCCTAATTGAAATTAAACTACGGAAACGAGTTTACAAGAAACAACTTTAACATCTGGTTTATACTGTTTCTTTGCATACAGTTAATATTTTTCACGTACAAAATGCTTATAGATTATTTTACTTCCGATTATTATGCAGATTATTTCCATACATTACATGAACCTACGTATACTGAAGGATATGCCAGAGTTGGGATTATTCCACTCACTTTCCGCCAAGTTTATTATCCGATGCCATAGTTAATAGAGCGCGAGTCAATCGCCTCACCAAGCATATATGTACAGTCGTAGGTGTCAAATAAGCAATTTCAGCCTGTGTATATTCGGTTCCAACAGGCCGGCATAATTGTGTCGAGTGCCGAGGGATAACCATGTCTCGTCAGCCGACATTCTATTGGACCCCACTACACTTAGGTAACATCAAGTCCAGTGGGTCATTTTGCTGAACTCGTATAAAAAAGAATATTCCGTAGATAAACTTTAGTTTTTTCAGTAATTACATATTCTGACCTCTCGGTATTTTTATGGCACCAAATTCAGACAGATTTCTTGGAAAACCAAATTACTACCTCTAATATACAAGGTCGTATGTTAATTTTGACTTATGTCCGAAAAATGAGAATAAAATTTACATGTTGGTTAAAAATAGAAAAAAAAATAATGTTTTTTTTTATATTCGGATCTATTGGACATTTATACTGAAAAAAAAATATAATAATGTGATATATGATATTAATATCAGTTATTTATATTGATTAGTCAAATAAAAACTCCTGTGTAACTTTTGTTCCTAAAGCAACGTTATATGAAGTTTATTTTTCAATCAATAAAAAATATATAAACATGGTTATAATACCATGTTAGAATCTATTTATTTTTATTTACTGCTGACATTTCACATTAACTCATAAAAATAATTATTATTTTTACAAAATGTTCCTATCTACCAGCAATAATTCAATTAAAGGGAATACATTCACTAATATAATTCAATTAGTTAAAAAAAAAACCATAATACCTTGCAATAGTGAGCCAGCGAAATGACGGATATCTAGGAATCTCAGACAGTATTATAAGGTATATAAAATCTACTCACATGTCGTGTGAAGCGATGACCCGTCAACCCGACTTGATTTGTCACATCACGTATTGGAATCGATGAGTTTTGACTGAGGCGGCGTATATCTTAATTATAGATAACTTATAGGTCAATAGGTATGTAGGTGTAGGCATTGGAATCTACGAGTCATTCATTCTCTACGAGTAATTACATTTTGTAATTTGATTTTGAGCGCGATTAGAATCTTAAACGTTTGAGAAGAGACCAAGTCGATTATTCGAAACCTATGATACACAAATTAGCACCATGACTTCAAATAACCAGCTAAAGTCTTGTTAAACGTTACTCGTGAAACATAAGAGGCCAAATACGTAATTTATAAAGCTGCGCGACGCGATTTCAACTGAATCGTAAGGAATAATTTATTGTAACAAATTGTAAGATATTTAAATAAATACATAAGCCACCGTTCAACTAGTCTCTAATATTGGTAATCAAATTAGTATCCTTGTGATTATTTAATACTATATCAATGAGTTGTCCTCAGTCCCATTAGGGCCCCGAATACACGCCGTCTAAAACTTTGGATAAACATTCAAGTAGATAAGTATAGAAAACCAGCGCTGCAGCTGTATTGCAGCAGAATTAAAGTGAATAAGTAGCCCATTGTTAGCTCATTAACATAATTGTTTGTAAAAAATACTTTATTTTTTATAAATGCATTTTGTGCCAACAATAAAACTCTCTTTCTTTTTCTTTTCTACATGGATAAATTTCGCACACAACTAGACCATGTCATATCGACATATCCCAGAAAATCTGGGCTATTACACAGTGAATCTTTTGTGTTGGGAATATTTCAAGCGAGCCTAAACCTAATTATTTTAGAACATTCTGAATTTCCAACATTATTTGAACTTTACGATATTTAAACCTAGACGACCCACTTTCAGTAAATAGAAATGACTAGTGTATTATACGTAATTGAAAATTGTAACTTACCATCAATCAAATTCATTACTTACTTCGGTGAATACACCGCCTATCTTCAAGTTATTAGCATTTAAAATTAATGATCTACTCAGTTGATTTAGTAGAGCAATATTTATATAACAGTTTATCTTGTTACAGTATTAATTGTCTGGTATGACCTTTTCTCGTAGTGTTTCCTCTGCGTTATGTCATTCAAATAAGGTTTAAAAGGTTTTTGCGGTGGTCACCGATTTGGCTGTGCCCCTAACATAGCCGATGTCCATGGATAACAGCGACCACTTATCACGTGGGTTGTTAGTTTGTCTGCCTTTAAAGCAATAAAAGTTATCATGTAACGGATCGAAGGATTCATATAATCCGATTCCTGCGGTTTTCCTTTCATATATTATGTACAATTAATGATCATTATAACTATTTGCAGACCGCAGTTATAAATATTAGTACCTATATGTTCTCTCGGTTCCCTGACTGATATAATACAATCTTATTACGGTATAATAACACCTCCAACTTGACTGGTATAATTAGGAATTTTCTGAAGTCGTTCCAGAAGATAAATAACAATGATTGAAGAAGAACCATGATATAAAAGTAACAAAAATATTGTATTAGAAACAAAGAGGTATTTTGCATTTTAATAAAGCATGTTTAACCCAAATGTTTGTGCCCTTATTTTATCAAAGTTTTCGTATAGCAAATTTTTCTCGACTATGCTGACATCTGCCCGAATAAGGACCGAATTTGTTCACAAACATGTACTAACAAGAAAATATGTAAGAGTACGTGTGTGGAATCGACTTTACGAATCAGCCGTAGTGGCTGTATTTTAGGACTAGAGTACTAACAAAATGATACAATATTGTTACTAGGTGGTAGGACCTATGGGAGAGTTTACTCGAGCTGTGTAGAAAATGTTTATCTGTACCGCCAATCTGAGTTGTTTTGTTCCGTCGGTTGTTACTGTTGTGTTCCTCTTTTTTTTCATTGCTTTGAATGACGAGACGCGCTTGCCGTTGATGATGGTAAGCGATACGACCGCCCATAAACAGTAGAAACAACATTCAACACCTTATATTACCAAGTATTGTTTGATATTCCACTGCGCTCCCCATTCTAAGACGTGGGATGTTAAGTCTCATTATGTCCAGTAGTTACACTGGCTACAATGTCCTTCAAATGGGAACACAACAGTGACTACACACGGCTGCTTGGCGGCAGAAATAGACATAGCGGTGTTACCTACCCAGGCGAACTCTCAAATATACTTACCTACCACCAGTATGGTCTAGTTTCAAAGATATTGTAGCCTGTTTAATAAAGCACTATATTAACATCTGATATAAAGGCAACCATGCCACGCAGTGCACTGGACTACAAAAGTCCAGTGAGAATAAGGACATTGGACCAGTTAAAAAAAAATCAGAATTATCGTATTAAACACCTAATGTAGATAGTGCTCATTTTATTACCATTGTTTTGGAAGCATAGATTTGCGTGTGACTTATAATTGGTCGGCTTATATATATATATATATATATATATATATATATATGTTACGAGCAATATTCACTTTGAAATTGTGAGCCAGGGCTGAAATATATTCAGTGCTAACAATACGTTGACACTCCGTGAGATACGACGTCTCATCGGGCTAAAATAACGTGACCTAATAACTTATTTATTTCAAACACCAATCGATAAATGGAGCCATTTAGTGCTCATATATAAATTGTTGGACACCTAAATTCACACTATCCACATTGGATTAAAAGAGCTTCAATTATCTTATTTAATATCATAATTTATCTTTATCTTTTATTGTCTATATCTTTTTCCGCACAAAATTCAATCTGCTTAATATCCCTCCAAGATGGATGATTCCTTATTAATGGCTCCTAAAGATAATACAAGGTATACGTCAGGGGTTCCCAAGTTATTTTTTGCCGCGCCACTCTACTGCCTAAATTAGAAATGCCTACACCCCCTTGTCTTCAATGCAAGGAAGAGGAAGAAGAATTCTAATAATATGAAACTTAGTTTGTTTATTTGTTACGTCTTCATGCCTTTACTCAAACCGATGATCATGATTTGTTGCATATAATAATTTTTTAGGGGTACAAGTATGCTACCTTTCATCAAGAAAAAGAACTGTACCTGAGATATAGATTAACTCTTTACATACTGTCTGCCAGTCTAGGGGGCGCTTCCCACTTTGAAAAACAGTGATAAAAAGGAAGATATAAATCAATAAAGGAATGATCGAGAATGGAAAAAACAAATAGTCAAAGTTAGAAAAGCGTAAGAAAATTTACATTGTTCTGTAGTTTCCTAAATAGGAAACTATTACCGAAAATCCTTAGATACCTATAGATAGATATTCACCAATAATATTTACAAAGTCTGCAGCCTAACTAAATCAGTTTTTTTCTCAAAACCTTGCTTATAATTTGGTCACATTAATTACCATATATATAGTTAAAAATGCCAGCCATCATTCTGTAATTTATTTACGGCTTTTAACTTAAATCTTCTATCTATTATATATTATCTTTTATATATTAATCTGTAATCTTTACGAAACACATTTCACTAGCTCTTACTTACCTAGGAACAGCTGCAAACACCAAAATGTCAGAACAAAATTTCAATATTGTTTCGAATAGTCGTGTATAGAGATTGAGTTGACCTTTCCGCCATGTCGCCCGTAAGTGGCGGAAACTTTTGCGTTGACCGCAAAATCATGCAGCGAACCGAGGTTCCAACCTTCTCCAACACTCCCTACATTGTTAGCATATCCTCTATTTTTATTTATCATCTTCAAAAATAATTATTTTTATGTTATCTGCCGGCTCTGGATGTGGATATGTGTTTTATTAATTATGTCTTCTTTGTTGAATACATATTGCTGTTGCCAAATATGCTGCATTTATAAAAAGGTCACCGCGGTAGCTGTCCCGTACGATATCTTAAGATGTAAATTCTATCTAAAATTCAATTTCAATTGAAATACGATTATATTCGAATGATAAATCTACAATTATTTTATCTTTTCTACCTGACTTTTCACCTTATTACCATCGTGCGGTTTGCGCAATAAAATTAGTTAAACAAGTTAGAAAACTGGATGAATTTTTAAACCAAACCCATGCCAAAACTCAGCTACGTCAAAAATATTCAGTCTGACAAATAGTGTTATAAAAACATACGGCTTTTACCAAATTAATACTTTGACGGGGCACATTCCGGTATTGAGTCCACATTATAAATAGATCAAGGAGATAAGATTGAAATTCAAATTTTTTAATTAAAATTCATAAATAAAAGACAGATATATTGAAACAATACGTACGAATTATTTACAGTCCTCAAATCTAACAACACAACCTAAAGATCCAAGTAGGCTTTATTAAAATATATAAATAGGTTTTATGAATGTGGCGGTAATTTTAAAACAATTTCGTAAATTAATTTTCCATTCGTCGCATCAATATAGACGAGATTCGCAGCTGTTGATTGGATTTTCATTGCTGATTGCAAGCTAATTTTACAATATTATATATTGCTTAATGATTTTTGATGGCAAATTAAAAAGGCGCTCTTGTACCTATTTATATTGTTTCCTACTTATTTTTTAAATACAAATCAACGTTTTTCAGAAATGTAATGTTTCTATAACTTATGGTTCAGTCATTTATACCTATTCAAGTGAATTTCATATTTATTTCCGATATAAAGTATTGAATATTAAAATACATAAAATATTTTGTTATTATGTGAACAGTAAACTTGTTTGTACAATTTTATCCTGTTTGATATTAAATTTATAAACAATACGAGGTCGACATTAAACAGACAACAATATGTTCAACAGAGCGTTATTTTATACAAAGCTGGTATTTTTGTAATATCTTTGATGTAAAGGAGCGGGTGAAGGCTGGAATATAATATATTTTCTGTTTGTTAAGGATGTGAAGTACTCTCAAGATAATATTAATCGATTCAACGGATTCAATGTAAGGGAAAACATATCTAATGGATGACAAACAAGTCTCAACATTTTCCCGGATAATAATCTAGATGTCGCCTATTCAAGACATAAGGCATTCAACTATTTTAATTATAATACAATAATTATTTCTTATGTTTACGCCAATTAAAAATTGATGACGACTAAGACTGCAGCTGTCGTGACCACACTGCAAAGCCTCAGAAACGTTAGGAAAATAATATAATATTATTAAAAACCGCCATAAAATCCATAAAAATTGTTTTATAATACAATGTTAGTTTTTTATAGGTACCACAGAGCTCATTGAATGTATTTGAATGGAATTTGGATTGCGTGAAACATTTTTCTTTATAAATCATGTCCCTCATTAACAACATTTTTTATGCAAATAATAGTTTTCGTCCATCAAATGTTAGCATATTATAAGACCAAAAGTGGCATCTACTTGTAGATTATGAAAAGTGCAACACAATTTTATGATACATTTGTAGTTCATTTATTTACTTTAACGCATACTAACTTTACCCGCAACTGCGCCATCTTTGAGTTCCTTGCATAGAGTTTCAAACGCTGTAGAGAACAATCATTATAAGTTGATAGAGTCAACAGAGTTCGAGCCGTGTCTGTTATAATGTTCAAACGATTTTAATCAAAGTTATCGTAGCCAGGAAGGTGAATATTATCAGTTCTTAAAAGCAAATATCGTATCAAATTCGCTAATAGTGTTTACGTAAATAATAATTACATCGAAGTGTTTCATTTATAATAATCATAATAATATTCGCCCTGTATTACAGCGGCGAAGTGTGAAATATTCCAAAAGGGAATCCGATACAAAATAATAAATACTAATATGCATAAATGCGGTTTGCAAATCGTTCTAATGATAATTAGATTTTACATAAATTACGAAAGGGAAGACGGCGGGAATCGGGTTATATTGATTCTTCGCCAATGCTGTATTATACTGTCTTACTGCTAGGTACGGGCCTACTGCTATACTAATACGGGTCTAATACTGAGAGGGTTTAGGCTATAGTCCACCACGCTGGCCTAGTGCGGGTTGACAAACTTCACATACCTCTGAAATTATTATGGAGAACTCCTCAGGCATGCAGGTTACTTCATATTTTTACTTCACTGTTAAATCAAACGACAATTTACAAAGAATACTTACAAATCTTTAGAAAAGTCAGAGGTGCCGTTGGCTTTTGAACTCGCGGACATTCGTTTTGGCAATCCGTCTCCTCGAAATTAGGCAATTGCCGTTTTGTTTTCATTTGATTAGGTTTTCCTAAACTCGTGACCATAGAAAATTGAAAAAGAAATTTTTGTTACCATGTCCAGATTAATCTTTGAAATGTCGGTACAAGGGTACCCGTATACCAAATACAACGTACAATGTTTGAAATATTTTACAGGGTTACATCATATACAACGTACACTAATATGAAATATCATAAATATACATAATAAAACAAAATAATATACGACTCATTTCTTTCTTTCAATATGAAATATTTCTGAGACAAAATCTAGAAATCGCGAGAAATAAGTAATAAAACTTAGAATAACAACTTTTGTCTTCGTTACAGTATAACGCCAACACTAATATGAATATAATCTATCATCATAATCAGCCGCAGGAAGTCCACTGCTAAACATGAGCCTCCCCTAAAAAATTCCAAATCGAACTATTAGAAGCAGCCCGCATCCAGCGACCGCTTGCGACTCTTATTAGCTCATGTCCACGTCGT
>NW_023594967.1:0-10375 GCF_014839805.1 Manduca sexta | reverse complement strand
ACAATTGTACCCACTTGAACTGTATTTATTACCACTAATCGAGACAATGGATGTATATAATATAGATAAACACTTGTAGTAATTCGAACAACAACTATGTGAATATGGATAAAGACTATAGTTAGATAATAAGAACCAAACTAGAATAACTACTGCCCGGGCTGTTTCTGTTTTATAGAGTCAATTTAATTTATAATAACTAAACACACAAAAATCGAACAACTATACTAAGATATTGCACACACTATATTCCAATAAGACTCTTACTGCACGAACATGCCCCACACATAGAAACTTAGAATAAGTATAAGAATGTATATCGATAAACAACATCATGTGATTCTCACGATAATTATTAATCACCACTGCTGTAATTGATTAACTTAAACTATGTAAACAAGTCCCGATACATATGTATCATCGTAAACACAACTACGCTTCTTCGATTTAATACTTTACTTTGTAATTTATAGTATATATGAATATATGATTTTAATTATAACCACTCTTATATCGCTATCTTGTCGCTGTCGTGCATTGAGATCGGTAGGCAATTAAGAGGCTCCACGACTATAAGCTAGCGGCTTTCGAGCTTCCCCCCGATTGAATAGGGTCACAGAGAGGATTAACAATTGGTTAGCCTCATCAATGTGACGTTAGGAACTGCGCCTCTGCGGGCAACCTTCCTGCGCCGCTTATGACGCGGAAGTCGGGGTAGACTCGAAAGATAGCGACTATAGTATAGTATTATTTTATTATGATTTTCTATTGTGTTATCTGCACCACTTGGTAATAGCGCCCTTTACTGTTACTTATATATCTTTGCCGTTGTTAGGGTTGTGCTGTGCTGAGTGGCGGAGCGCGGTGGTATGGCGGGCAACGTATCAAATAGCGGACCCCGCATGCCCTGCGCTTCGTTATCGCTATAGTTCAGCTGGCGATCTAACATCTTCTAATATTTATCGAATAACAATAGCTTATAGGTAAACTTCTCCAAACGTGGGGGTGAGTCGGCGGGCGGGCAACGTATCAAATAGCGGACCCCGCCCCCCTGGCAAGCCGCACATTGGAGAAAATAACACTTTTAGCACAAATGCATATAGTCACAATGCCATAGTAAATAGATGCGCTAATGTATCATAAGCGGCGAATCAGTGCTTCTTTTCAGGATGGCAATTGCGCGGACTGCAAAGGAGGCACGTCTCACCACCCCAACATAACCCAACCTCTAAATAAATAATAATAATACTATACTATCCTAACCTAATAATATGGATAATGTGGGGCGAGTGGGTAACCAATAAATACCTAACCCGCCCCCCCCCTTCCTAAGTAACTCTAACCTCACCTAACCTATTAACCTAAATAACCCAACCAACCAACCTCAACCTAATTAACCAACCTAACCTAACCTAACCAACCTAACCTAACCTAACCTAACCTACCCTAACCTAACCTAACCTAACCTAACCTAACCCAACCTAACCTAACCTAACCTAACCTAACCTAACCTAACCTAACCTAACCTAACCTAACCTAACCTAACCTAACCTAACCTAACCTAACCTAACCTAACCTAACCTAACCTAACCTAACCTAACCTAACCCAACCTAACCTAACCTAACCTAACCTAACCCAACCTAACCTAACCTAACCTAACCTAACCTAACCTAACCCAACCTAACCTAACCTAACCTAACATAACCTAACCTAACCCAACCTAACCTAACCTAACCTATTCGTAGGTATCGTAAGCTTTGCTTAAGTTACATAACCTAACCTAACCTAACCTAACCTAACCTAACCTAACCTAACCTAACCTAACCTAACCTAACCTAACCTAACCTAACCTAACCCAACCTAACCTAACCTAACCTAACCTAACCTAACCTAACCTAACCCAACCTAACCTAACCTAACCTAACCTAACCCAACCTAACCTAACCCAACCTAACCTAACCTAACCTAACCCAACCTAACCTAACCCAACCTAACCCAACCTAACCTAACCTAACCCAACCTAACCTAACCTAACCTAACCTAACCCAACCTAACCTAACCTAACCTAACCCAACCTAACCTAACCTAACCTAACCTAACCTAACCTAACCTAACCTAACCTAACCTAACCTAACCTAACCTAACCTAACCTAACCTAACCTAACCTAACCTAACCTAACCTAACCTAACCTAACCTAACCTAACCTAACCTAACCTAACCTAACCTAACCTAACCTAACCTACCCCAACCTAACCTAACCCAACCTAACCCAACCAAACCCAACCTAACCTAACCTAACCTACCCTAACCAAACCTAACCTAACCCAACCCAACCTAACCTAACCTAACCAAACCTAACCTAACCTAACCTAACCTAACCTAACCTAACCTAACCCAACCTAACCTAACCCAACCTAACCTAACCTAACCTAACCTAACCTAACCTAACCTAACCTAACCTAACCTAACCTAACCTAACCTAACCTAACC
The DNA here is from genome assembly GCF_014839805.1 of Manduca sexta. Lineage (NCBI taxonomy): Eukaryota > Metazoa > Arthropoda > Insecta > Lepidoptera > Sphingidae > Manduca > Manduca sexta. The sequence goes on along the minus strand of NW_023594967.1, from coordinate 7,883 downwards.
TAACCTAACCTAACCCAACCTAACCTAACCTAACCTAACCTAACCCAACCTAACCCAACCTAACCTAACCCAACCTAACCTAACCTAACCTAACCTAACCTAACCCAACCCAACCTAACCTAACCTAACCTAACCCAACCTAACCTAACCTAACCTAACCCAACCTAACCTAACCTAACCTAACCTAACCTAACCTAACCTAACCTAACCTAACCTAACCTAACCTAACCTAACCTAACCTAACCTAACCTAACCCAACCTAACCTAACCTAACCTAACCTAACCTAACCTAACCTAACCTAACCTAACCTAACCTAACCTAACCTAACCTAACCTAACCTAACCTAACCTAACCTAACCTAACCTAACCTAACCTAACCTAACCCAACCTAACCTAACCTAACCTAACCTAACCTAACCTAACCTAACCTAACCTAACCTAACCTAACCTAACCTAACCTAACCTAACCCAACCTAACCTAACCTAACCTAACCTAACCTAACCCAACCTAACCTAACCTAACCCAACCTAACCTAACCTAACCTAACCTAACCTAACCTAACCTAACCTAACCTAACCTAACCTAACCTAACCCAACCTAACCTAACCTAACCTAACCTAACCTAACCTAACCTAACCTAACCTAACCTAACCTAACCTAACCTAACCTAACCTAACCTAACCTAACCTAACCTAACCTAACCTAACCTAACCTAACCTAACCTAACCTCCAACCTAACCCAACCTAACCTAACCTAACCTAACCTAACCTAACCTAACCTAACCTAACCTAACCTAACCTAACCTAACCTAACCTAACCTAACCCAACCTAACCTAACCTAACCTAACCTAACCTAACCTAACCTAACCTAACCTAACCTAACCTAACCTAACCTAACCTAACCTAACCTAACCTAACCTAACCTAACCTAACCTAACCTAACCTAACCTAACCTAACCTAACCTAACCTAACCTAACCCAACCCAACCTAACCTAACCTAACCTAACCTAACCTAACCTAACCTAACCTAACCTAACCTAACCTAACCTAACCTAACCTAACCTAACCTAACCTAACCTAACCTAACCTAACCTAACCTAACCTAACCTAACCTAACCGAACAGTCGCAGCGCGCGCCCGGTAGCGAACGCACACGTCCTGGGCGGACCATCTGTGACGCTCCGCGCTCGAAAACTCGCGAAAAATCAAAGTGTCGGGTCAAAGTGTACGCAATTTCGGAAACCCACATCAAAAGATGCGTAATAAAACCCTCTGTACAGTGCCGTTTAAATCGTGAAAATCGGTCAAGATTTCGATTTTATACGGACAAAATAGTGCCAAAAGTGAATATTTTGTGAACAAACTTTAACTTCGATCGACATTTCTATCGAGCCGAATTCACGCAATCGTGTATCGACTAATATCAGTGTGTGCGCGAAATCCTTTCCTTTACAATCGCCGTATCGATCGCGAAAATCGGTTGGAAAATGGATTTTCGCGACTATTTTAGTGCGGCGCGACGAAGTTCCGCGCTGTAATATGGGGAATTGTGACGCGTAGGGGCAACTTAGTTGCTTCGCGCGCCGTTCGCCGTATAGGAGGCGTAGGCTTAGTGATTGTTGAGCTCCGAACATTGTCGGACTTCGTGGTATTGTGCTGGTAGGGTAAGACAGTGAATAACACATACTTTAAGTGGAAAACAATAAACTATAGTGATAGTGAAATAGTGTTAGACTTAATATTTTTAGCTTAGTTAATTTAGTTAATTAGATTTATAGTTTTAATAGGACAGTGACATTTTTAGCATAGTAAATCGTGCATAAACTGGAAAATTTTAAATAACATAGTCTTAGTTATATTAGGCGGTAGTGACACTCTTCGATTATTCGAAATACATATAACTTTATTTAGAAACAGTGATTTATTGTGATAAACATATTAACAGTACACCGAATCAACAGTGTTTACTAACTAAGACATTCGGCAGTGTTTCCGCCGCCATACATTCCGGCGTCAAATATTATTACTTCATCGCATCGGGACATAACACCACGCGGCGGCGTGTTTGTTCGTAACGGTGCGTCGCATACCAGAGGCCCGATCAGGGTTAGCGGCCGGCTAGCAACGCACGCCGGCGAGCGACGGGCACGGAGGAATTCTCTCTCTCGCCCGCACGCTGCCTGGCGACGAGGCAACGCCGCTTAGCAACTGCCCGCTACGATTGCGTCATCGGCGCGCTGGAGCAGTGTGTGCGCGCACGGCCGGGTCGGACGGAATTTTCCCACGTTTCGCCCCCGCGCGCGCGCCGCCGCATTCCTGAGACTCGCTCGACCGTGGGAACGGAACACGGGCGCGCAGATAAGGAATAATAATAGCCCGCTCGTTTTGTATTTCACTTTTTGTTCAACGACGCAATTCGCCTTCAACACTTCACAGATAAATGCACTCCCAGATAACTTGATTTGCATTTGATTACAACACCCTGTCAGGTTAAAACCATGCCTCCCAAAATTGAACCTAGGAGAGTGAGCTACTCCGCGGAACTACCCCGTAAACGAAATAACCAAATTTACACAAACTATACCCAAGATATGCAAAAGCATAATAGAAGCACTACGCGACGGCAAGAGCGTCACATCGGTCAATAAGGACTATATCGAAGAAAACGCTAAAGAAATTATGAAAGCCACGAAACACATGGAGGACATTATAAAACACGCAGATTCTAAACGCCTAGAACAGTACTTTAAGACTGTTCTCTCGAAGGCGCAATCGACTAAAACGCTCCCCGCGGGCTCGCCCTCTTCATCCAAGCCCGACACCGCTCCTAAAACCCCAACTGACCAATCTTTAGATATCAACGCTTTCAAAAGGACATAGTAGATAGTGTGCAATCTGTTCTCGAAAACATGTACAGACAATAAACGAACACACAGCCAAACAAAACAAGACTATCGAAGAAATCAAGAAACAACTTTCTCGGCCAACGAACACACATACACCCACTTCGACACAACCCTGGACTTATGGAGTTGTCGTTGCCACCCCTGCTCATGCGGATTCGAACCGCCTCGCATCAACTCGCCCTGGTGCCGAACGCGGTCGCTCCGAAAACGCGACCTGCAATTATTATCACCCCAAAACAACAGACAAAACACATACCACCGAAGAAATAGTAAAACTATTTAAGAAAAACATTTCATTCCGAGACAGCGAGTATGCGCCGGCCCGTGTACAAGCCATATCGAGAAATAAACTCCGCATTGAGTTCGACCGCACTGAAGAGCGGGACGATGCCCTCACAAGGCTACGGAACGTAACGGACGTGCGGGCCGAACCCGCTAGACACTTAAAACCAATGGTGCTGTTGAAAGGCATCTCCATTGACATTCCCGCAGAACAACTTACGAGCATTATTTTGAAACAAAACCCCAACATAGATACGCTTGTGAAGAACGGAGCCGAGTTCCAATACCGCCTAAGTAGAGACAATAGAAATCCTAAGTTTTACAACGCAGCCTTCATCACCGATCCGGCGGTATGGCGGCGGATCACTGAGGCGGGAAGGGTCTGCGTGGACTACCAGAGGGTCCACGCGGAGGATTTCTCACCGTTTATGCAGTGTTTCCGCTGTCTGCAGTTTGGCCATACGCGGGTAAAGTGTGCGGCGCCAATCTCTCCGTGCGCACATTGCGCCAGCGAACAACACTGCACCGCCAAATGCCCTTCCCTCGAGGGACCGGCTAAATGTTATAACTGTATAACCTACAACAAAAGATTCAACAACAATATTGATGCCGCGCACGAGCCACCGCGGCCAGCTGCCCGCGGGTGAGGTCGATGAGGGAACGCATACAAAATCGAGTTGATTACGGCTCGCCATAAACAATATATCAGTAATTTAAAACGTAAAATAGAGCCGCACAGCTACTTTGTATATTATATCATTCAAGAAATCTTATTTATACCAACAGTACAAATGTATCAGACAATAGCAAATAGTTAATAATTCAATCAAACTAAATTCTACGAACCAATCATATAATATTAATAACAGCGGTAAACGCCCATAGCAACAATCAAAATACTCAGCCTCATACAAAATTTCGAATACAAATATAAACGAAACACACTAACACAATATTATAAATAGATATTTGCCTCGACACGAAGCTACCTACGGGGTTGTTTACTGTATTCCAAACGCCGGCACTCGGCCGGCTGCCTTTGTTCATGTGTAATTTGACACCTCCTATCGCCGGGCGGTCGGCTAGTTACACTCATTACATTGCATTCATTCTCCCATAAAAACCGACAATCTATTTTTAGATTGCACCTTGAAGACTCTCGCGGCGATTTGAAGTGTTTTTAATATACAGATTTTCAAACTAAATTTAATACTTAAGCTAGATTAAATATATTACTTAGTAATTATTATTATATACACGAAAACAGGGTTGTTAAGTACAACTACTCTTGTACCACTGTCTTGCCGCTGTCGTGCATTGAGATCGGTAGGCATTAAGAGGCTCCACGACTATAATTTAGCGGCACTCGAGCCTCCCCCGATTGAATAAGGTCACGATGAGGGCTGATAATTGATTTAGCCTTATCGTTGTGACGTTAGGAACTGCGCCTCTGCGGGCAACTCCTCTCCTGCGCCGCCTATGACGCGAAAGTCGGGGTAGACTCGAAAGATAGTGATTATAGATTATAGTATAGTATAGCGCCCTGTATTGTTACATTTTAATAGTATAAATGCGTTAGTCAACAGTAAATACCTATTTACTCAATCATACTTAAATTCACCAAACCAATTAGACAATATTAATAACAATGACATATACTAATAACAACAACCGATAACTCAGCTGCATACCAAAATTTTAAAACTCGAATAAAGCAAAATACTCCAACACAACATTATAAATAAACATCTTGCCAAGACTCGAATTTACCTACAGAGTTGTTTACTGAATTCCAACGCCGGCACTCGGCCGGCTGCCTTTGTTCATGTGTAATTTGACACTGTAATTTGACACTCCTTATCGCCGGGCGGCCGGCTGTTTTTTATCCTTTACATTGTATTCATTCTCCCATAAAAACCGACAATCTATTTTTAGATTGCACCTTGAAGACTTTTGCGTCGAATTGAAGTGTTTTATTATACAGATTTTTGAACTAAACTCAATACTTAAACTGAATTAACAGAATCGCATAGTAAGTAACAATAATAACAATAGAAAGACTACACTATTTCACCGAATAGGATCATCGAATATAGATTAAACATTTTATTTAATAATAAATTATTATATATATGAATATAGGGTTTTTAAGTATAAGTACTCTTGTAACGCTGCCTTGTCGCTGTCGTGCATTGAGATCGGTAGGCACTAAGAGGCTCCACGACTATAGTTTAGCGGCACTCGAGCCTCCCCCGATTGAATAGGGTCACAGAGAGGGCTAATAATTGGTTTGGCCTTATCATTGTGACGCTAGGAACTGCGCCTCTGCGGGCAACCTTCCTGCGCCGCCTATGACGCGAAAGTCGGGGTAGACTCGAAAGATAGCGATTATAATATAGTATTATTGTATTAAGTGATTATTATATTTTATTGTGTCATCAGCACCACTTGGTGATAGCGCCCTTTACTGTTACACATATACCTATTACGTAGAATTAAGGATGTACCTTTCAGCCACTTCGGGTCAACTGTATGAACATTAACTACCATCATTTCGAACACACAGCGGATGGTGTTGGGCGAAGGTAGACCGGCAACGTATCAAATAGCGGACCCGGCTGCTAAGCTCAGCAACTGCGGGACAATTTAGAAAAACAGAAGACTAGTAAATTAAATTAGTTAAGTTAATTAAATGTATGGATGTTTATGTTGCCCACTTTGTGGATAAAGGATCTAGATATATATATATAGAATTATCGTTTGTTTTGTATAATAATTAAATTAACGCTCAATAACGTATTGATAATGTTTCACGCGGTATTGTATAACAACTTTTAATGATAACAGGGATTGTTAATGTCGCGTTTGGGCTGGGGGATGGAGTGCGGCGGTATAGCGGGCGACGTATCAAATAGCGGACCCCGCATGCCCTGCGCTCCGTCAACATTATAGTCCAGATGCCGACCTAACATATTCTAATTGAAAACAACTCTAACGCATCGATTGCTTAAATAAATTTGATACATATATATATAAATATATAAATATACATATTGTAAAGTGCAATAGATTATCAGACATTACAGCATAAGCCTAGTACCCATAAGTTTGCACTCGAACAACAAATAGCTTTTAGGCAAACTACGCCAATCACTGGGGTGAGCCGGCGGGCGGGCAACGTATCAAATAGCGGAACCCGCCCGTCTGGCAAGCCGCACATTGGATTAAAATAATAGTATTAGCATCAATGTATATAGACTTAAGGCTATAGTAAATAGGCGCGCTAAAGCATCAGGCGACGGCGAATTAGTGTTTCCCTTTCAGAAAGGCAACTGCGCGGACTGCAAAGGGAGGCACGCTCACACGCCACATATGTGAAAACTCTTCTTCTTCTTCTGTATTTAATTTAATTATATTAATCGTGTATACTCATTTTACCCTCGCAAATAATATAGATAAAGTTGGGGGCGAGTGGGTAACGTATCAAATAGCGAAACCTGCTCGCCCCAAACTGACCATCTACTAATCACACACATCACTATGATCGAATATAAATTCTTCAACTCATTATAATTCACTAATAATAAAGAGGATAACGTGGAGTCAGGGTGGACGTATCCAATAGCGGAAACTCCCTCGTCTCCACCCAAAAGCTTTAATAGAAACACAACATAGTGATCTGTCAAATTGGTAGTATTACCACTCGATAACTTAAATAAAACTTCCTTTATTCGAATCATTAGCTAAGAAAAAAAAAAAAAAAAAAAAAAAAAAAAAACCTAACCTAACCTAACCTAACCTAACCTAACCTAACCTAACCTAACCTAACCTAACCTAACCTAACCTAACCTAACCTAACCTAACCTAACCTAACCTAACCCAACCTAACCTAACCTAACCTAACCTAACCTAACCTAACCTAACCTAACCTAACCTAACCTAACCCAACCTAACCTAACCTAACCTAACCTAACCTAACCTAACCTAACCTAACCTAACCTAACCTAACCTAACCTAACCTAACCTAACCTAACCTAACCTAACCTAACCTAACCTAACCCAACCTAACCTAACCTAACCTAACCTAACCTAACCTAACCTAACCTAACCTAACCCAACCTAACCTAACCCAACCCAACCTAACCTAACCTAACCTAACCTAACCTAACCTAACCCAACCTAACCTAACCTAACCCAACCTAACCTAACCTAACCTAACCCAACCCAACCTAACCTAACCTAACCTAACCTAACCTAACCTAACCTAACCCAACCTAACCTAACCTAACCTAACCTAACCTAACCTAACCCAACCTAACCTAACCTAACCTAACCTAACCTAACCTAACCTAACCTAACCTAACCTAACCTAACCTAACCTAACCTAACCTAACCTAACCTAACCCTAACCTAACCTAACCTAACCTAACCTAACCTAACCTAACCTAACCTAACCTAACCTAACCTAACCTAACCTAACCTAACCTAACCTAACCTAACCTAACCTAACCTAACCTAACCTAACCTAACCTAACCTAACCTAACCTAACCTAACCTAACCCCTAACCTAACCTAACCCAACCCAACCTAACCTAACCTAACCTAACCTAACCTAACCTAACCTAACCCAACCTAACCTAACCCCAACCTAACCCAACCTAACCTTAACCTAACCCAACCTAACCTAACCA
>NW_023594966.1:0-10380 GCF_014839805.1 Manduca sexta | reverse complement strand
CCTAACAGTACTTTGTAATTTAAGGTGTTGGATATTGCTTCTCCGTTTATGGGCGGTATCGCTTATCATCAGGGCGAATAGCATGCTGGTCTCGTTATTCAAAGCAATAATATATTATCTAGTACTTAATGTTTTCAGATCAGCTGTTCCGTCAATCCGCATTTTATAGTCTAATTAAATTAATTACATTGATGTTTTGAGAAAAACAAATACATGAACGTAATTTCATAAAAATATATAAACTGCTGTCAATAAGTAGTAGCTTAATACTGATTTGCAACTAAAGCGAAAACGTTAGTATAGCGTCATCGTAATCCGACGCCATCATATTAACTAATTATAATACGCATGATGCTTGACATGGGAAGAATACATCGTAATTTATTTTATATTTAATTAAAAGTGTGATGATTTATTGCGTCGCACGAAATTATTAGTATAATGTATTCCGACCGTGAAATCAACTAGCGAAAACAAAGCGTCTCCTGAGAGTTTCTACATAATATATATTATTAGATTCAATTAACATTGGCTTCTTCTATATTTCCTATAGTACGTCAATAATATAAAGATCTTTCACGCCTGCTGTAGAAACAATTTCGCTTAGTTTTTACTGTCGACTGCCCAACATCAAAGTCCAATTTCAAATCAAGTTAAAAAGTACACTAAATTTAAGAATCAAATTAGGTCAAACGACTAAAGAAGTATTAAATCCTCATGCTTATATGGTGATGTTGGCAGGCGTGCTGGATTGCGTGACGCTAGTGCGAGGGTCGCGCATGCGCTGGTCGCTCGCGGCGCACGACATCTGCTTCACTAACGCGCTGCACTCGTGCTTCTTCGCGCTCGGCAAGTGTGTACCCGTCGTGCGAGGCGCCGGCGTCTATCAGGTACAACTGACAATAATAACACACACAACATAACTACCTATTATATATAGCTGAAGAGTTTGGTTGTTTAAACGCGCTCATCTCGGGAACTACTGGTTAAAAATCAAATTATTATTGTTGGATATCCCCATTATCGAGGAAGGCTATAGTAACTACAAAATAATTAATTGCTTTAGGCTGTCAAAACTGGCCGAAGTTAGTTAAGTTCCTAACAATAATTAATAATTTATTAATTAATTATAATAATTGTTTATGACAGATAAATTCTAAAACAATGAGTTACACCGCTTTTGCGCTGAGCGCCTGAATTCAAATATTCCTTATGCTGTATGACAGTTTCTCACAAAGCATCATACTTCCAGCCAGCAATGGATTTCTGCGTGGAGAGGCTATCACGAGGCGAGTGGGTGCACATAGGTCGAACGTGGACAAAGAGCACATCCGGTTCGGGTGGGGGTGGGGAGGTTGATCGCGGACAGTGCGCAGGCGCCGCTCGTGGTGCCCGTCTGGCATGAAGGCATGGATCAGGTGCTCTGTGAACCTTATTTACTGAAGTTCAGGAAAAGGGTGTTCCTGAATGTCGGAGAGCCTATACAGATACATCATTTGTTGGAGAGGTGAGATTAGATAAATATACACATATTACTCTTATATCCCTGAAGGAGTAGGCAGAGGTGTATCAAGGACACTTACTTTCTCCATGTATGTTACGTTCCATGATGTGGTAGGGGTGAGCCTACTGCCTTTGGGGCACAAATTCGGAGTCCCAACCAGATGCGAATCAAACCTATTTAGAACCGGGATTTCAACCCAAGACTTTGAGGAAAGTAAAAAGTCGTACCGCCCACGCAATACAACTACCCCACTGTGAGGCAGTCAGTTTAGTAGAGTGAAACAAATTCTATTAGACATAAACACCGGTCTTAGTAGTTTACACTAATGCATTGCGTTCGGGCTTAACTATACTCTTGATAATACTGCAATACAATTCTTCATAGATGCCGCATTTTGTATTGACCAGTTAACAAACGCCCTTGGCAGTTTCCCACCACTTACTAAACATTAGTAAATTTTATTTATTGTTCAATTATTGTCTATAACCGTGCTATTGTTAATTTAATAAATAAAAAAAAATGTTGTGTTGAAAGAAAATATAAAGGTATATTAATTTCATAATAAACGTAAGGACATAACTGGCCAAGCGTTAGCTTACAATTCACCAGCTATATTTCTGTCCGAATTTATCGCCAACTAATTTTCATACATGACATACATTGAGCACCACAAATTCATAAAACTTCGAGCCCAGAAACTTATTTTCAGCCTCATATCTGCTATTAAAAATAAATAATTTCCAGGTTACGAAAATCGAACGCATCAGAAGAAGAAACCCGAAAGGCGATCACGGACCGCATCCAGGAAGAGCTGCTGAGGCTACGCGACCGCACGCACGCGCTCATCCGCCGCGCGGTCGGCGCTGGCGAGTGCACCGACGCGCCGCCCATCCCCGCCGGCCCACGAAGCGCGCAACGGCAAGGAGCGCGAGACAGACGCGGAGCAGTAACGGGGCCCATGCCATGACGAGGCGCGATGTTTTGTTCTCCCCTGAACCTTTGACGTATGTCACTTGTCACTGTTATGTCAGTGACAGTTGTCAATGACTACGGTAGCCTCATCAGTTCATTGGTGATATAAGAACTGGGAACCGTAAGGTTCTAGGCAATTGAAAGTATTTTTCGATTTAAAAATACGCGAAATTTGTATGAAGGTAACCCTGACTGTTATCAGGGCTGCACGCGCCTTTGCCTACCATCTAAAGACTCCAAAAAGTATAAAGGGCGCGTACGACGTCACGATCCGACCAGTGAATGGCCAATAAGAGCTGTAAACTCCAAATCGATACAGTTAGAGCGATGACTATCGATTTATACATTCCCGAAGTACAACAAAAGGTGTATGTGAGTTTGTATTTGTACGTGATAGTATCGCTCCCGACATTCGCGCCTCTACCGACGAGCTTCTATAGATAAATTAGCTAAACATATGTGTGATTGTATTGTAGATACCGACTGCTAATGTGGAAGACAGTGGCACATTTGTACATTGTCGAAGGGATGAAAGTGATATACCTCTCCCCAATCTATGTCGCTCTGAAGGCCAAGAGGAGCTGGATTGTTTAAAAGCGATATGTAAAGGGCCGTTGATATGCCCTCAAACTAGTCTGAAAATTGTGAATAAATATAATTTCAGACCAACCAAACTTGGTCGTAACATCGGTCAAAATTATTAGGGATAACACAATTCATTTCAATGGCATACACATTGAGGATAGTTATACCACAGTCCCTACCCACCACATTAGAAGTATTATCGTGAACTAGTATTCGGTTTGGGCAAGTTTGGGCGAGAGGTTTGGCATAGTGAGTGACATTATAGAACTGTTTAATGTAAGTAGTGAAAGTGGCCAGCGTTCGTGTGTTTGTTTTTTATTCGCATCGTTGTTCGTTTGACAACTCCCTGTGTAAATATGACTCGGGGCGAGATGCTTGTGTGTGACAACTAAGTAGATAGTTTGAATATGGCAATTGTGTGGAGGGAGAGTATGATTGAATGTGCAAAACAAAATGGATTATCAATTACTTCAAATACTTACATTAGAATTCTCATCAAGTTAACATACTGTATGATTTGTATTTGTGTGCAGATCATTCAACTGGTTGATTCAGGTTAGACAAATATATCTATATGTTGAACAAATCGGAACTATACTTAACAATACACAAACTCGCCTGGATACTCTATAATTGTGCCACTCGGTGCACACTCGATTTTTCTATACAATTTTATAAAATATTTTGAGATTTGTTATGAGCGTTTACCTAGTCGACGGCATTGTGTGCGCTGTCATTAAGTGTTCCCGCGAACAATTTCTCGGACCGTTTGGAAAAGATAGAATTAAATAAAATGACACTTTAAAATTAATTATCATAGGTGTTGGCACCTAAGTTGATCGTTCAGAAATGTGGAAGGGAAAAATACATTCTATGAGGGGTACTTGATCACTCAAATCAGTCATATCAATAATGCTGTAAAACATGATAAATTGGGAGGACAATATTAGGACAAATAAGCCAGATGTCTTGCTAGAACAAATACTTATTTTAATTGTGCTTTAAGTTCAGTAATATTCTCAATATAAATTTTGTCCCCATAACTTTCGTGTACCCATTTTAGGCAAGAAAATACCATGTCCAGTGATTTGTTAGTCCATGGTAACCAACTCATTAGAAATTTATGTCAAAATATTATGTTTGTATGTTCATCACCGGTCAAGTTATGTGCTAATGCCTATCCAAAACAATGTAGTATTAGATTGCCTCAAATAATAATAATTTTATGTATATCATTAAATTTCTATATGATGTAACAAGCATTGCCGAGTCACAAAATAGTATTATTAGTCAAATTATGTAAAGGACATTGCTTGTTAATCGACGGTTTTAGAATATTTTACAACAAAATATATTTTTGTAAGCATTCATTCGTAACGAACGTCTGAGAATTTGCCAAATAAAATAGGCGCTTTCATTGCCCGTTGCGGGCGGGGCCGAGAATCACCATGTACATTGACGTAAAGCAATGACATTATCAAAAATATTTGCCACTGCTATCCCAATTCAAATATATAAACATATCTTCAATATCAATTGTTGATATTAAGTGACAAACAGGAGATCCAAAGATCTCTCTTCCCAGTGACTATTTTCTCCATCCAGTTCAGCATTATACTCAATGCAATTCAGTGAGTGAAGGTGACAACTCACCATCAATTTGTCTATTGTTATTTTGAATAATCTAAATTATAATTTTTTATTACTTGAATGCACGGTCCCGCCCGCCAACGGATATGTGTGAACGAACCTACTCTGTCTTTTCCGCCCGGTCTGGTCCTGCTTTACGTTTTATTTATGTTCCTTGTAAACGAGTCTTCCGTGAGTTTTATTTATATTTATTGTGATTGTGTTTACGGCTGAGCTGTCCTCATCTGTGCACAAAGGGGCAGCGCGGCGGCGGCTATGACGACGCGGTTTGTAAACGAGCTTGGTGTATCAGATCAACTTCAATGAATACCGTGTTTTTTTTTCACTGAATGATAAAGGAAATAAAACGTTCATCTTATGATACAAGATCAATCTGTAACGAATTTCAGCTCCATAGAAAATTAAAATTATAAGAAAAATATAACATCGTCACCAGATGGTGACTTTGTTAGAGTCCAGTAATTATTGTAATGTGTTTCAAACTAATACACAAAATTGCTTGTATGCTAGTTCAGAATTTTAAACAGTTGTCACATACACGGGGTTAAAGATAACTACTGCATTGCGGTATTTATTGAAGTTGTTCTAATTTATAGTCTGTACCGATGATGCATATGGGGTAGATCACTGTCAAATTAGTTCCATGTAGAGGGCGCTGTATTTAAAAATATATTTTTAGGAATTACTTTTAATAAATGGAATGTTCTGCATTATTAATGAATAAATACTAGTTCGATATTCCTATTCTCCTATTCGAGTTATTTTTGGGGTAAACAGTGACTTATAATTTGACAGCAGTCTGCCCCACTGTCGCACAACGTTTAATATACGGCATCTGCATATCAAATGTAAATACATATTTATAGATGTAACGTAGTTATTGTTTAAATACCTCAGTAAGAGGACGCGCCGAGTTGGGTGTAGTTAGGGTTGGGGCGCACTAGGAAAGCAATTTGCGATTGACGGATGTTTGCGAAATACGACGTTGGATTAGGCTTATATTTCAAATCGAGAAATAGCCTCTTATTATTTGATCGGATCGTAGATGCTTCTCATATTGTAGAGGTTTACGATCGATGGTGATCAATCGCTTGTTCCATATAAAATTTAAAAGCTGTTATATGAGGGAAATATTTTATATGGAACACTATAAGAGAAGCTATTTCAATGATCGCAAACTATTCGCCTCGTGTGACGAGTAAGCGCGTAGGGCTCGGCGCGTCGGTGTTGGAGCGTGTACATACTAGATAGTGCTTTTGTGTTAAGCGATAATGATCATGTTCTGTTATCCGTTACTAATGTATGTGATTTTTAAATGTCTACCTTTTTAATAAATGGATGGATTTTACTGTATTTGAATTTTTATTCCTGCTGAATTAAATACAAGTCAACTTGGAATATTGTATTGTAAAATGCACTTGATAACTTAATGTCACAAAATATACATTTCATGTTCAATTTGTAACCGGCTAATAAAAAGCATGGCTAAACGGAAGTTATATACAGTCTTGAGTCAGTGAGGTGCGTCTGCGGCGCGCCTAGCGCGTCACAGCACACCCACTCCGTCCCACGTCCCGCATTCACTGTGAGCAGGTGCGCCCACGCACTCACAGTGTTTAAGGTCAATCGTCGGCGGGATGCAGCGCTAGCACTGAAGCGGCTCCAAAGGGCGGGCGGTACTGCAGTCGCAGGTCGGCGAATAGGCGCAGCGGCGGCGCCACGTCCGCCAGGTACACGCGTCCCAGCGACGGCGCCAGTGCGGCCGGCGCGCAGCCGCCACCGACGCGCGCACCGCCAGCTCCGCCTCGCCGCCGCCGCCCGACACGTACCAGCCGCGCGTCGGCGGCTCCAAGGCTATGATGGCGCCGCGCACACCACCCGCCCATCTTAACACCTCTCTGCAAAACGCATTCATTCAAAACTTTACAATTCAGAAACAAAACATTTTTTTCGAACTAATTCAAAATAGCACAAACAAATAGTTAAAATTTGACACAAACCGTAACATCTACTATAGTGGAATCATATTATGTATGGTACGGAATACTCACTCATGACGATCTTGCTGGTCATCCAGCAGCGGATCGTAAAGCGCAAGCAGCACGAGGTCAGGACTGGGCAACGCATGCGCGTCGGCAGCGCGTGTCACGCCGCTCAACGCCAGCGCCGCCTCCTCGCGCTGCAGCGCTTCGCAAGGTGCCGCCTCAGCATAGTACACAACGCGCGCGCCGTGCGAGGCCAGCAAGCGCGCCGCCGCCAACCCCACAGCCCACGCGGTGTGCGCCCGCCAGTGCCACCACCACTGGCTGCTGGTGAGCGTTACGCGGCTCCAGGCGCCGCCCGCCGCCCACCAGCCGTAACGCTACGTCTGCAGCGGCGCGTGCCAGCAGAGTGTGCGCGCTGTCCGCCAGCCCCACCCGCTGCATGCCCTCCCACAGCTGCCGGCGCAGGCGCGGCACCACGGACGGCACCACCACACCGTCGTCGGTCACGTAGTCTATGGGCCCGCGCAGCTCGTCAGGCACACGCAGTGCGTGCCGCGCCACGTGCGACGTGCCGAGTACGTTCTCGTCGTGCCGGAACTTGCCGACGTCGTCCGCCTGCCGCACCAGGTCCGGTTTGTGGGAGTTGCGCATCTGTTCCCAGAGCGCACGTTTGTCGAACAGCGCCAGATTGCCTTCAAAATCGAAGTCGTCGTCGAGTGCCGGGTCGGCGGCGTCGCCGAAACAAGCCTCGTTTTTTCGACGCGCTTTCTCGTGCACTGCGCCACCGCCTGCGCCCATACGACATTTAGGCGTCGAACCAGTGTTGCCATAACTCCCTACAAAATCAAATTCAATACCTAGTAATCAAAATATTGAATCAAGTTACAATAAGTGAAAACATGAGATTACCAGCAAAATTGTTATTTCTGTTGGTTCTGTTCCCCATGATGTCGATGGGCTTGCTGCGCGCGGGCACAGCACCAGTGCCACGACTGTTGCCCGCCTTGCTGTTCACAGCTACATTGTTGAAGGTTGGCTAGTTGCTGTAACAACAAATATAATTAAAAAATAAATTATTGTGTAATGTGTATGCAGTTTGAATAGACTAGTGCAACCATATTTGAAGTTAGCAGTGACTTACAACTCGCAATGTGTCCACATAGAAAGATGTAATAGAGTACTTTGAGTATTTAATTTAGCCAAAATAATTAAAATTTTGAATATTGCAGTTTGTGAGATTCACATTTTAGATAATTTCATAACAATAATCTTAAAATTTATATATGAACATGTATACAATATGGTAATATCACATTACAAAACTATTTCATGAAAGTTATTGTATTAGTCATGATGATTGTGAAATATAAAAAAAACATTAATTTTTGACAGTGTACACATTTTTTTGGTAAATACTGTGAACAATACAATAATCAGAGTTTATAAGAACATTAAATTACAGTTTGACCTAGAGCCCCAAACAAGGCATTGACTGATTCACACAATTACCGCACACTTGTGGCTAAACATTTCACATTTATCATGGGTAAATAAGTTAAACATAAACATATTGAAACCTAGATATTTGAAATTGAAGAGCCAGAAGCTTCACACGTAAGTGAAACAGTGAGTAAAAGCCACTAACTAATGTTATTGCTCATCATGCAACACATGTTTCTCAAATAATAACAAACAAGAAACCCTGAACTAGTTGGTATGGCCTGTAGGTTCTCACACACAGTAGCGCGCGATGTCTTCTTACTGCTCTTAGTGACCGCGACCGTGCTGTGAGTCTGCTCCGACGGCTCTGCACGAGCCTCTATTATTTTCAGATCCTTGATATCCGCAGCCCTGAGTTTATAACCCCATTAGACTGAGTCATGCTAATATTACAACCAAATATCAGAAAAAAGATACTCACTTCAGCGTAACTTGAGATTTCGGGTATGGAAAACCATTTCTGAATGCTTTTGTGGGGTTATAGTACTACCGTCTGCTTCAGGATAGTACCCTGGTAACAACCCAGCGGTTCCCCACAATTAACTGACACCGCATATCCGATCCACTTGGCCATATTGTTTACAGTTTGTTTCGTGCATTCATAAAATAACAATAGTTATGTCTAATTATCATATATTTAATTAAGAAGTAGGTAT
The DNA here is from genome assembly GCF_014839805.1 of Manduca sexta. Taxonomy (NCBI): domain Eukaryota; kingdom Metazoa; phylum Arthropoda; class Insecta; order Lepidoptera; family Sphingidae; genus Manduca; species Manduca sexta. Next base: position 1,528 of record NW_023594966.1, on the reverse strand, counting down.
TCAAACAAAAATAAGTTTCCAATCACAATTCACATGACACATAAAATTGACATTTGACACTTGTGTATTTTAGAAAGACCAATGAGTGAATGAAGGAGTAATAAACACAGTTGATATTCATAACAATGAACAACTCAAAAAAATGTTTATCCTTGAAACGTGTACGTAATAATATTCTATATATATTGTGGCGTACTACAATAGTTAAATGCTTTGATAAATGTATAGTGGATTTTTTATTGAAAACAGATCAATATCTCGTTCAATATTTCAGGCATATCTATCAACGAGGTTACGTAAACTGCATAAAAAAGAAGGATGTAGTCTATGTTTCGCCGCAGAACGATCATGAATTGTTTGTTGATTTGACGTTCGACGTTCGTAGAAAACGAAAAAAAAATTACATGAAAAAAAACTATTTACTTCGCCATAATAATATTTTGTAATTTATGTGAATAAATAATAACACAATTGGACATGCCGACCAAAGTGGTATGGTATTATCTTATTATATTATTGTTCTATAATTTTTTATATCATAGTTTTATTTACGTTTTTGTGATTATTGTGAATGGATATTTAGCTTAAATTTATGTAGCACTATAGGATTTTATTCGGCGCACCTGTATCCATGTTAAATCTTATATGATTCTGTTATGATTTGTGACAAACCCGTCGCAACCTCGGCTCAGGGGCCACAATCGGCCAATTAACAGGCGCTCGTTTCGAAGCTTCATTGTCGAATTATACGCACATTATTCTCGTAAGGACGTCCGATATAAATCTAGTTTCGTATCGACCTCCAAATAGGTCGACCATGGATGTGGTGATCCCATCATGTTACTATAGATACTTACTATATTACAGAAAAACAAATCTTAATTTATATAAAAGCATAAAGGGCTATAAAATATTTCATACATGCAATGCAACATTTCATAATATATTGCACATTTCAATGTATATTTCTATTTAATTCTATTAAATAAAATGAATAAGAACTTATGGTATTAAATTTGTTTTTATTCAGGCAACAGAAGACTTGGTAAAAGAAAATGTGGTGCCCGCGCGCTTTATCAGTCTGGTGGTTGGTGGCAGCCCTGGCGGTATCAGGGTTGTCAGTGATAGGAGTGGCCCTCATAGACTACAACCTCCCTGAGCCACTGACCAGGGAAACGGCTCCACCAGATCGGTTCATAGCAGAGATAGCTCATGAACACCTTGTCAACTTGACCTCTATTGGGCCACGGGTAAGTCTTTTAAAGTCTTTTAAAACACATTCAAAACATAATAACAATAGTTATTAAATGACATCCATTATTAAATGTTCATCAACATTTTTAACCAAGATATCAATGTTCCTCTCAGGGGCCATAAAAAACTATTCTCCACCATGTCCAATAACAAACCACACATGCATTTCCTGATGAACAGAGTGGTAGAGCATGGAACAAACTATTACAGGATGTGGTCATAGCAGAAAATGGGAACAGTTTTAAGAACAAACTTGACAAATTTTTTGCTGGGT
>NW_023594965.1:0-10439 GCF_014839805.1 Manduca sexta | reverse complement strand
CATACGTTTTCTAACTAATACGTAGAGTCAATTTGTAATTTATTACCGCTGCATAAAGTTCAAATTCGCGTGCGCGTTGGAGGATCTAATATCGCGTTCTGAAACTCAACAAAAGTGAAAGTGAATCGCGAACGCGACAAAATTGCATAGTCTCAAAATACATAGTACATAAATAGTGGTCGGCTTCGAGAAACTTAATTTTAGCTAACTTCAGTTGTTAATATAATATATAACTCAAAGGTGACTGACAGTGATATATCAAGGAACAGCCCAAACCATTGGACGGATCGGGCTAAGACTTTTACATGCATAAAGCTACTATGACGTAGGCATCCCCTAAGAAAGGATTTTGATAAATTCTACCCTTAAGGGATAAAATAGGGATGAAAGTTTGTATAAATGTTCTTAGATTTTCGACTGATTGAACTGAAATTATAGATTGGGGATAAAATTAGTTTGAACCTATAAGTACCGGGAAAATATGTAGCAAGACTTTTATCAAACAGTGGAATTTTATCCTGGAAAACACCTTCACGCGGGCGAAGCCGCGAGCAAAAGCTAGTTCATTTATAAAGCAAAAACAATATCGTAAATGCTCCATCGAGTTATAATAAAAAGATGTTACTTGTGGTAGGTCTCTCATATGTGAGAGTCCGCCTGGGTAGGTACCACCGCTATGTCTATTTCTGCCACCAAGCAGTAGTGTGTAGTCACTGTTGTGTTCCGGTCTGAAGGACATTGTAACTATTGGACATATAAGACTTAATATTTCATGTCTCAGGATGGTTAGCGCAGTGGAATACCAAGTAATACTTTTTAATTCAAGGTGTTGGATGGTGTTTCTACTGTTTATGGGCGGTATTTATTCGTATCGCTTACCATAAAGCGAACGGCAAGCTCGTCTCGTCATTCAAAGCAATAAATTAATAATAAAAAATCAGAAAGACCTGGGTTTTAAGTTTTGTGGACTTTTGTATAATTGTTAACTGTAAAAATCTAAACTTAACTTCTTAGTAAATATTTTTTTCATATACCATTCTGAATGTCGACAAGACTGGATACAAAGTGACTACAAATTGAAAATTAAATTGACATCATCAGCCACATGAAGTCCACTGCTGTTCGTAGGCCTCCTAAAGGTTACAGACCGTTAAAAGCCAGCATCCAGCGTAGTTCTTAATTAAATTATACTGCAATATAAACCTATCTTCTTTTGTCATCGTTAGCCACATGAAGTACACTGCTGGACATAAGCCTCTCTTTAAGATTTCCAAACCTGTCAAAAGCCAGCATCCATTGTAGTTGCGAATTAAATTAAACTGCAATATAAACCTATCTTCGGTCCCGATATCACCCAAGTTTGATTAGGAGATCTTAACAAATCCATCTGTATTAGTGGCAAAAGGTGTAGTTTTTAGAAAGGTAACTACTATGCATAAATATAGACTGCAAATCGCTCTAACAATAAATTGATTTTACTTAAATAACGAAAAGGAAGCTGACAGGAATGGACCCTTTGTCCCTGAGCTGTATAATAATACGATTACACGGATATTAAATATAAAAACACCAGCTTTACAATTTACCACAAACAGTGAAAATAATTCAATCAATGAAAAATTCACAATATTTTTTGGAAACACTGCCAAGTCACGTGTTTTAAAACGGCCCGCACAAATGTCTCAAGAGATTGAGTTATTAATCTATCTAGTTTATCATTGGTACATTGTATTTTACTTAATAATCTTTTTTGTACAAATCATAGTTCTTGACGCTGGTGGTAGGATTAGATTCAATGGTGAAAGGTGTAATTTTCTGGAAGGAAACCCGACACAACGTATAAGTACTAATATGAATATGCGGTCTGCAGATCCTTCCAATGATATTTTTTTTTATAAATTACGAAAGGAAAGCCGGCACGCATCGGTTTACATGGAAGTCGCCACTGGGTGATATTCGCCCGGATAGCGACCACCGCACACACGTAAAACATGCAATAATGACCCATAAAAATGTGTCGTTCCGATCAGTCCGTGTATACAGGGCTCCAACAGGCCGGCATAATAGGGTACCGGACTCATTTTTGTTCTTTCCTATTATCAAATATTTACATAATATAAATTATAACACAGAAGGAATTATCAAAATCCGATAAAAATCAACAAGTTATAAGTCTTTGAATTTCGGTGGAAGGGGTAATTAACAAAAAACAGAAAAGAGACGAAATACCCACATGTGACGTCATCGGGAATTACGACGCATGCGAAAGAAAAAGATGAAGCGATATCCCCACATCGCGCCCACTTCTGCACATTGCAATATTTTAAATATGAATTACTCGCTCATTTTTTAACCAATTTTTATGCAGTTTTCGCAGGAGTGCTTCTTTTTAGTATTATTAACCATTACATGTAGAATAATGTACAAAATCAAGCATAGGCCGGTCCCCTATTGTGTCAGCTCTGGGCTAGCCATCTCTCGTCAGACGACATTCTATTGGACTCTACTCCACTTACTACAAGGTGCAGTGTGGGGACTTTGCTGTGCCAATATATATAAAAAAAAATATTAGATCGTGCGTTTTACAGTAGCTACGAAATAGAAAAGTTGTCAAGTTGGACTTTTGTTTATCGATAAAAAAAAAAAATTCCTTCGTAGGCATACAAACCGGCTTAAGAATTAGTGATCAACATTGCAAATTGATCATTATTGGGCCACCATACTACCATATCACCAGGAAAATAGGTCATCAGAACATATATTTACTAATAAAATATGCTAGAGAAACCATGGTTGTTGCTGGAATACGCATTGGGCCGTATATTTTGTTTCTTGAAATTAACTGTACGAAATGTAGCAAATCTTTTACTTCATACCAGTTTTTGTTACTATTTGAAACATGTAATATAATAGTAATATCACCCCTATATACTGTCTCACTACTGGCCACGTCTTCTACTGAGAGGGATTAGACCTTAGTCCATCACGCTAGCCTAGAGCGGATTGGCAGACTTCACATACCCTCAAAATTCCAACACAGAACTTCGTACGACCGTGCGGTAATAATTATATCAAATGAATTACCTAATTCGAGTAATGTAGCCATCTAAAACCAACAGCTTAATTAAGTTTACCGTAGGCTCTTTTTTTCACAAATGACTTCGCTTATAAATTTCCGCATTGGAACTCTCTTAGCTAAATAAAATAATTTAAAATACACAATCAGGTACATTGGTGTTTATCGACGAGGCCCTACACCTATTTGATAATTTAAATGACATCACTGGGTGGAAGTGGCGATGTGAAAGAATTTATTCGTCTAATTTATTGGCGCCTACACCGAAGCCATCGGCCGGTCAAACCGAATTAGAAACGGTGTTGCTTTGCAAAATATTGCGCAATGTTTATCTGAATGTAAATTTTGGGAGTTGAATTGAAGTTGTTTGAAAGAGAATGTTTCTTAGATACAGATGAAACTTCTTAGAACACTACAGTGGAAATAGTTAAAGCTATTTTTAAGTAATAATATCATTAAAGTAATTATTTCTTAAGTTAACTATAGTTTACGCGAATTTTAGATATTAAAATAAAACTATTTTGTGAATATTATCGCGGTTGTTATATTATAATATTCTCTTTTCGGATGACCAACATCTCAGTCCGCCCCGTGACCATGAAGGCTGCAAAGTCTTCGAAACGTCGGGAGTAACATTAAAGTAAATTAAAGAGTACTGATAGAACAGTTCGCGTTTTAATATTATACACCTACTTTATTAATGTTTTAACGCTACAATTTAACTATTCTATCGATGCGAAACTCAGACCTTTCAAATCCTTTATTAAACCACTTCATATCGACCTAGTATTTGGCACTTTGAAATTTATAAACATTATTTCATTGGTTACTAGTATTGATTTAGCAACACGTGTTTTTGCCTCACAACACGTGACGTTGGTTATAGTTTAGCACGTGATCATGACTTGCTAGCTCTTCAACCAGTATTTCTGTTATATGTAATGTTTATTATTCTAGAGTAAAAAATATTTTGACTTCCGCAAGTGTTATATTGAGTCCCGGATAGAAACTGTTTTTCAGTGGTTTATAGTTAAGGATCCATTTAAATTGCCATTTACTTGTTCTTACAGCATTAAGGTAAAACGAGCAAGAGCGCGCTTGATGGAAGCATCAACCCTAGCATAGATAGTAACATTGCAAATGTAATGCTAAATTAAAAATAACCTTTATTTTCTGGTATAACTTGCAGGAATTATTAACGTAAATATCATATAATATGTAATAACAAATAAATATAAAAGCCTTAAAGGGTAGGAAATAAATTTTTGATATAAGTTAGATGAATTGGTGCTAACTTAAATATACGTAATGCTAATTTTATCCCTTAAGCTAAAATATCAGACATCCCGCACAGATAAAGGCCTCCAAAGATTGCCACCTTTCTCTAGCCTGCGCTATTTGGTGCCATTGTGAACCTGCGATCTTTTTATGTCAAGTATCCATGTGACCTTACAGTCTTCCGCTGTGACGGTTGCCTGGTGGGCCTTTTCATGTTGTTTATCGTTTTGTCCACCTATAGTCTTTGAGACGTGCTATAAGCTCTTTTAGTGGCGAATCTTCCACACAACCCGACTATCACCGGCTTCCCTTTAAATTTAGATTTTTGTCTTAGTTTTTGTTTTCTGTTAAATTGGCCGCGATATGTTAACTAAGGCAATTCTTTTTGCCTCGGGTTACCTTTTGAAAATTTTACCCTTCTCAACTGTGCCTTGCCCATTTCTACTTTTAATGTATTAGTGTAAGATTAACAGTAGACTTAATTAATAAATAAGTAACATGACTTTAAACTATAGCAGCACAATATGCCACTACGGTCGTAACGCGACATAATCTCAAAAACACCATTGATATCGTCCATCTTATAAATTATTATATAATTTTTTTATTCACTTTTTGGTTTAATACTAAAGCATCAGAAATCCCCTTTTCAAAGCACCAATACGATTAAGGTAAATACAAGGTCATGAATTGTTTAACCTCTGAAGTATCTTTAGAGACAATAGGTTTTTAAATTTTTCTACAAGTTTTGAAATAAATATTAGCAGCTAGGTTATAGAAGTGATGAAATATTATATAGTTTATAACATTAATAAAAAAGGTAATTAGACCTGAATTGATGTAACTGACCGAGTAATTTTGGCTAGCAAAGCCCACAAACTACACGCTACGCTACTAAATAAAATGAAATGGACTCTAAAACGAACTGCCAACCGCTGCGTTAATTTCAAAGGCTTGTTAAAGTTGTTAAAATAATGGGTTTGTTAATAAGGTCGTCGGAGTAATACAAAATAACATCACGCTTGTCTTTGAAGTAGTAAGCAGAGCTGCAGTAAAGATCATAGCACTCCCGCTAATATAATAATACCCAGACCTTTATACCAACCTACTATTGAATAGGATCTCCACTACTACTGACAGAGCTTACGTATTAATCTTCGGCGAAGGCCTAGTGTGGTTTGATAGACCTCACACACCTTCGACATAGTTTTTACACAAAATTATACGGCAAAGCGCTCGCAATGTTCTTATTGACATCGCAGAAAATTTTACCATGTTTCGGTGGATCTGTTGATATGAATTTAATTTTAAAATCAAATCCGAGATTTTATGTTGATGAACTCAATTTGCTTCAATATTTCGTATAAGAGTAAGATTCCCGAAACCTTTCCCTAGCCAATTCCCCAGCGGTAAGTCAACTGGGATTTCCCGTGTTTTTACGGGATACGGGCACGAGACTGGTGGTAAGTGGAGTCAAATACAATGTCGACTGTCGAGAGATGATTACCCCACGACTGTCGACAAAATTATATCGGCCTGTTGGAATCGGATATACACAGGCATACATGAAGGCGTTAGCAGGCATCCATCACTAACGCTCAAGTGACTAGCCTCCCTACCCTAATAAAACCCTTCCATTGATAACCATTGGACATTAATGGTTAATTTTATAAATTACAACGACATGTGTTAAAAGATTTGGAACAACGATTTGGAAGTCATGACACATCAATTATACATTTGGTTTGGCTCCAAAATTTCAATGAGTATGAAATTATTGTTGTTATTGATTAAAATTGTAATTTCTCTGTGATTGACTGTTTTATTTTGAGTATTGAGTGGGTAATGTTATCTGTACTCTTAGTAAAAATATTTTTATCTAAATGATTTATATCATAATTAAAATACATTATTCTTAATATTTTTTGTATTGTTATGGCACCACTGGAAATGTCTAATATTATCTTTTCTTAAGTTATTATCTACTAGTGGCGACGCGTTACATTTTCCGAAAAGGAACCCACAACATATAAGTACTATTAATACATAAATTACGAATGCGAAACCCGCAGGACCCTTAGCGACTGTTACCTACAAAATTATTTCTTACAGTATAGATTATAATAATACAGAGAGATCGAAAAGTCTAGTTTAAGAATTACGTAAGGATACAAATTCAACACTCCGTCCCATGACCACGATGGCCGCAATCTTCAAAACGTCGGGAGAAAAATTATATAGCATAGCAGGGATATATAATTTGATTTGGAGTAAACTAAAACGTGAAGTTCTTGGTCGAGAACTGTCTCAAAACGGTCAGAAAGAATAAGTAAAAGACATATCAGTTCAAATATATTTTACAAGCTTTTCAACGCATATAATGTTCCCGGAAATATGCGACAGGAACGTGTCGGAACGCAATCCATAGGTTAATGGTGCGATGAAGAAATGTTTACGTACATTACTACGCAAGTCAAAATATTTTTAGTAATTACTGTCATTTGAACAACGGAAAAAGAGGGGTGTTATAAATTTAAAGTGATTATCAGCGTATCTGTATATTTGTGTGTTTGTCTGTGGCATTGTAGCTTCTAAACAGTTTTGATAGGTTCTTTTTTGTTTGAAAGCTGATATGATTAGATGGTTATTAGCTACAAGTTTTGAAGGTCTATTTAGAGGTATGACGATTACCAGTTCATTTTTCTACTGTTACAAATTCGATTAATTTGAAATTTATAGATCGACTTTGTATAATACTTATTTTACTATATATTTGCTAAAAGGTGGCTTTAATCTACTAAACTGGTCTAGTTATATAAAGCCAGATTCTAACAAATAATAAAAAGTCCTTTTTTAAAAAGTGCATAAATTTCAGGCACTGGCTGAGTTACAAAAATTTCAATAAATTTGTAGAAGATTTTAAGTATGTTATGTTTGTTAGATCTATTTCTTTTTTTGTATTTGCGGTGGAAGTACTTTCATGGTGGTGGTTTATTTCAGTACAGACCCCGCAGTTAACACCGAGAAGAACCCGGTATACTGGTTCCCCCGGCTTAGCAACTGCGAGGCCCTGGAAGAGGAAAAATAGGGGAGGAAAGAAGGGGAAGCAAGAGGAAGTGTTAGGATGGGCGGAGTGAAGTGGAGTGGAAATGTTCACGAGTCCCTTATAGGCCCCTATGTGTAATTACAACCACAGGGTATACAAACATAACTGTATGCCTGGGGCCGCGACAAATGTTCCCCCATGCATGGGCGTGCATTCGGTGTGGAGACCGAGCGCACAAGAATTGCCTCGGGAGGTCATGGTGGCGGTTAAGTAGTTATATTGGATTCACCGTGCCTTACCTTGACGTTGAGCCCCTGAGTGATGGAGATCATCAGCAACCCCGGGTTGAGTCCCTAACGCTTTAACCACTTTTTTACCTAGATTAACATAGACTACATATCTCGGAAAAATACACTTTAGAACTTTAACACTGAAAAAAGTGAGTCACATGAATGTTGTTTATACATATTATATAGTAGATTATAAAACGATTCAAAAAGAGGGTAGATATATTTGACATATCGGTAACTAGAAAGTAACTAATACAGACAAGTTTAGTACCGTCCTATTCGTATATTAGTCGATTTTATTCGATGTCGTTCTGAATTTCAGTAACATGACAAGTGGGTCACATTCATACGTTGCGCGGCCACTGCAGGTAGGGGCCAGGGTTGCCACTATATCTTTATTGGCAAATGCATATTTTTTACGAGTGATTATAATCAGAGATAAAGCATTTTGCGCACTAGAACTTTCCATATTGTAACGCCTATTATTTATTCCTTCCTCCTATATTGCTACTTCATGTTACACTAGTATTATATTCTAAGTTGATAAGTGCTAAATTCAAAACAGAGTAACACTTTATCTAATCCAGGAATTGAATCTGAGACTTCATCAACCATACCACAATACTACATCACCGAGACCTGTATAGAATAATCATTGAGGTAGCCGAATAATCCCAATGATGAATGTATGTTGAGAATTCTTCACTTGGTCAACCCTAAAATTCCTTTTCTTCAAAGCTACATCGAGTAACGGAAATTGCTGTATACTAACATGACATGAACGAATGAAGGAATGAAGGAATGAATGATTTGCCGTCAAGTTTCCACCTCATCAGCCCTAAAACAAGAAAGCTCCGGTGACTCAGTGAACTCAACACTGTTTTGACTGAACACAAATCGATCCACCTTGGCTCATTTACGCGAAGGTCGCGTTCACACTTGTAACGTTTTAAATATACAGAATACTTCAACAAACAAATATTTTGCACGTTATTATGTATTTTACATTTTAACAGCAGTATCGTTTTGTTTTGAAAATCGTCACTATGTAAAACTAGGAGTTTACGTAACCTGTTGTGAGAAACAGAAAATAGTGTTTCATATCTATTTATTTATTTATTCTATTGGATCGCCAGTGGGTACATTAAGAACAAAAGAAAGCAAACACTCAAATCAAACTACCCAGTTACAGACAACCACAACTAACATTAAATATTAAATCCGACATATTTCACACTTAAAATTACAAAGTGTTATTTAAGTATGCCAAAAATATCTAGATCGATTATGCTATCCTTCCTGCCACTATTATTCTTGGAAGCTAAGATTGACATTAAATTTGACAATATTACACACTTTGATGATCCCAAGCTAATCTTAAATAATGAAGCGTACGAACCTAAGGCATCTGTAAGTCACAAGGAAATAAAATTGGGTAGCAGCAAATATTAAAGTCGTTAGTAAATTTGAAGAGAAAAGACAAAGAATTCAAAGAGTTCCGTTAATTTTAATGATTACACATTCATGTTTTTTACCCGCAATGTCGACCTAAAAATAGTTCTCCCTTCTCAGAACTCGTTTGCTTAAATCAAAAGTATCCCAGCGAAGAGGATCAAAGCCCGTCAACCTTCAATATGACAGAAAAGACTAAACCAAACGTCAAAACGTCGTAAATGTCTCGGTGGGAACCGCAAAAAATTGTAAACATATGAAAAAATACAAAAAAATAATCATGTGAACCGCAAATACTTAGCATGATAAGTGTCAGAGGGTTGATTGTTGTAATGTTGAGAAGCGCTTTCATCGTCGCTTTCCTCAACATTCCCAACCCGATCGTGGCCTTCACTGGCATCAAGAACTGGTCGCGAAAAGCCCTCTACCAGAAAATCGACCTCTGCACCCAATCCTGCTACAGCCAGATTATCCCAGGTCTTTATCTTAGCAATGCAAGGGCGGCTGCCGACAAAGATGTACTCAGGCGGCTCAACATCACGCATGTCCTCACCATTGAGGCTCATCGCTTGCCGAAGTCCACATTCTATGATACAAACATCAGCACGCTCTTCATTAGGGCCTACGACACTCCTCAGACCAACCTGCTGCCATACTTTCCAATGGCCAACGCGTTCATCGATGAGGGAATCCAGAAGGGGAATGTCCTCGTTCACTGCCACTTGGGTATCAAGATCCGCCACGATAGTGATGGCGTACCTCATGGAGAAATACAAGCTGAGTTTTGAGCAGGCGTTTGTATATGTAAGGCAGAGAAGAAGGTTCATCAACCCTAACCCTGGCTTCGTGAGCCAGTTGAGAGAGTACCAGAGGCAGAACTACGACGTGAACGGTTTCCACCGCTTCGAAGCGTATATGAACGTCAATGCTCGGAAGCATAAGTACAAGATAGCTTCGTTTGCTGCAGTGATGGTTGGGATTTTAGTTCCCATAGCTGTCTTGGTTGGTTGACATTGAACAGTGCAAGTATTTGTAATTAATAAAGTCAAGCTTATCTATGATACTGAATTGTCTTGTTTTCAGATTTTTTATCCCTTTTGTATACATTAATTTAAGGGAGGCTTCTTCGGTGCCTGTTACTGTAGTGTTGAAGTCTCGGTTAGCCTCGACCCTTTCGAGGATTAAAGGGGTGAATGTGATTTAGGCGAGCATAGCAGATGAATCGAACACTGCTAATATTTCTATATTAATAATATTTTTATATATTTAATGATTATACTTAAATAGCATTTTAGAT
>NW_023594964.1:0-10441 GCF_014839805.1 Manduca sexta | reverse complement strand
GTATTTTCAAATAGATGATAGTGACCTTCTGTGTAGTCCCGTACCCAGTAACGAGAACTGCGATTGACCAAGTCTGTATAATATACAGCCCCAATTATTTATGTTTAAAAACCTAACCCATAACAAATACTACTAGTAAAATTAATCTTTTCAATTTAAATAAGGTGACACGATTGCTGCTGAAACATAATATTCATAATTGTTCAATAGCTTTTGCGCGTGGCCCCGCCCGCGTTTACGCCACTTCCAATTTAAAAAGCCTTTGACTCAGAGATAATGTGACTTTCTATTAGTGAAAAAATATATACAAAATCGTTTAGTATTTAAAAAAAATTATAATTTTTTTTTTTCTCTTTGTAATATAAGTTTAGATTTTATCTATGGGACATGACGATAGTGACCACCATTTTGATAAATTTTGCCACAGCTCTCTTAGTTTTTGATTATAACCATTGTAATACTTGAAATTTGGGACTTAAATAATAAATACTTCAGGAAAAATGCAGTGTATAAAGTCCAGTTTTGAATAACATTATTCTTGTTTGTGAATAGATAAGGAATCTAAGCGTCAGGCCAGCGACTATATGAAAAAGGCATATCTGAGAAGAAAAAATTAGAACGACACACTCCGCCTAAAACTCCGTCGGAACGAAAAGCTTCACTGTGTACAAAGCAAATCAAATGTAATCACGCTATACCGCGTTTAACTGCATTCAGTGTTCACTTCTATCAATTCTATAAAAGCCGATCTAACAATATACCTATCACTCCAGTCAAATGGATTTTACAATGCAATTGTACAATACAATGCAATAGTATGGTTTGTTTTTCTACATTTACTATCAATATCTCTTATAGTATATTATATTTTGGCGTATCAGTGTGCACTCTTTCCCAATCTAAGGGGCCGCTCAAGTATTACGTGAAGCAATTTTTGAAGATTTTTTACCCCCTCCCCCCTTTTAACGTGCCGTAACGTTTTCCTGTACGGTCCTACCCCCCCTCCAAAAGTTATGTAACTCTAAAGTAACATTTTTTGGAATATTCACAATATTTTACGAATTACCGAAAAATCGCTAAAATACTTTTATTATTGTTTTAAAACAAAAAAATAACAATGGTACATAACGCTTTGTTCGAGACCTTCCTCCCGCACCTGTAATGCATCGTAACGTTTTACAAGACCCCCGTCTCGCCCAAATTGCTTTACTTAATACTACTTGAACGGCCCCTTATAGAAAAAAATATTTTCGATTAACGGCTGGTCGGCTTCATTTAAGTGGTAGTCTATTGCATACTCAAAACTAACTGAAATTTTACTCGATCTGAAATTCAAACCTGAAGGTTTACGATCCACAGGACCACATGCAAAATATATAAAAAGTACGAATTCTATATAATATAATAACAAAGTAAATTGTGGCTTATCTAACCGAAATAAAGTAAAAAAATATTGTGAAGGGTAGAATAAAAAGCAGTTAATTACTTTAGGACATGGCGTGAACCTTCAACTACGTCGTAACCTTTTTAAAGTCGAATATATTTTTCATAGTAAGTAAATATGAGTGTATTTTATAATATTTTGACGGGTTTGATCATCTATGCTCACAGTTGCAAATAATTAAAGATTAATTGAGGCGAAAATTAAGTTAAATGCCGTACTCTTAAACTGGCACAAGTCCAGAATTAAGCCTAAGTTTGATATGATCTTAAAATAAAATAATACTCATCTCCTTTCTAATATTTATTATATTTTCATCGCGAAAAAATTTTCAAGACCAATTTCGTATGCATTCAGTTTTCAAACACGTTTTTAAAATACGTGCAATAAATTTGTACAATGTAACCGAGTGTTCTACCTCACCTAATAGTAAATTTCAGTATGCAAACAATTTGTTTCCCTCCACGCAGGTCGTTTCAATGCAAAACTGAGCTGATGTGCCGAGAACAGCCGGGAACATACCTCGTGCTCGATCGCTTGCCATTACTCAAATTGATTTAAACGTAACCACATTGAGGATGAAAAATATTTTTATATAATCGTTTTACATACCTGTTCACGCAGTTTATTCAGAAGGTTTTGGCATAGTTACACCAAGGACATTGCCAAGTTCATTCCGTCCTATGATGTGATAGTCTGCATATCATTGGCTTTATAACTTTGCTATGCTAAAATCTATGGTGTTAACATATCACAGACGGATAACTTACGTGGTCACAAACATAATAAGGTAGTTAAATTATTTAGAGCATTATGAACTCGTGATATCTTAATGTGACCTTAAATACATGGGGCTATAAAGTTATATGATGTAGGTAACTACAGTGGTTAAGTCTACTCCTCCAAATATGGATAGTGGTGGACCGCAACAAAATATCTGGAAACTGTATAGGATACCTAATTTACCAAGGTGTTAACTTCTGCTGATACGTTTCTAGGCGGCGGGTTTCTCGTATGCGAAAATTTGTCCACGTTAATACCACCACATACTATAATTCCGCCGTTAAGCAGCTGAATGCGTGGTTGAGCTTCAGTTAAATTACAGTATAATGAGCCTTTGTGGCAACATCTAATGTATCATTATGACAAAAGCTTTATTCAATGTTTTGGGAGCTTTTATTCGATTATGTGCAGTGATGGCAATCAGATGGGCAACTGTCTGGCACTTTTATTAAAAAGTAATAATACATACTAATATTTGCCTCCGTAGTCTGATTTCGTTCCATATAAAATCATAGGAATGTCGCTTCTAATTTCCAACTACAGTGGCGTTCGGAAATGTACCTTACGTGTCTTGTGACCGTCGTGACTCCGGAACGGCAGCGGCCGGTACACCACAACAGTAACTTCGCTCGATATCCGACCCACTTACGAACCCAGAATTCCCTTATTTCTTCCGCGTCCCTTTTTTGATGTATTGTTACATAACGTATTTGGGGAAATTTACCCAATGTTATTCTCTACCACATTTTATAAACGGTGGGTCTACATATATGAGTTTAAACTTGTAATATCAGTGTATTTTTTATTAGAAGTTGTAACGCAGTATAATATAAATTGATTATAATGTTTTTATCAATATTTTTCTGATTTGTTAATCAAACTTTGAGACTTTTTATTAAACTTATGGTTAAGTTTTAAAATCACATAATACACTCTTTTTCAAGATATCGTCGTTTAGTGTTGAATAACGTGAATTTGTAAATATCCCCAAATTTGTTCCTTTCAAATAGATAGTCTTAAATCAAAAACGTAATAATGTATCTAAAATATGATCAAAAATATTACCAAAAATTTTGAAAATACATTTTAAATATTACCACGAATGTTACTACCTCCACCCTGCCACAATAGAGTTAAGAACTTAAGTTATACATTTATAGCATTAGTAAGGTATCGTAATAGCATTAATACTTAATACAATAGTTTGACAAAAGTAAAATATACATTATAATGAAATCAGTTTTTTGTCTCTCCTGTAATGTGACCCAATTTCACACTCGCAATACTGAATGCCGAACGACGACATGTGAGCAGTAACAACATGTAACACAATAGTAAGTAATCAGTATAATTATTAGGTCTAACTATAGGAAAATAAGAAAAGAACTATTGTTCAAAAACATGAGTCATAGTCGAAACTTTTTACAACTCATCGTCGCGTTGGTTTCATTTATAGACTGACGTTAAATTATTTGGAAAGGAAATGGTACGTTCCGCAACAAATTAATAACTATTCCATTCCTTGTTTTAACTTTAGCGGTGTTTTAGTATAGGGAATTTATTATACGACAAAACGAAAATACGCATTAATAAAAAAAATACATACGTAACATACTTACATTTTAATTTTCACGTTTCAACATCAAAGCTCTGAAGAGGTTGAAGTTTACATCGACTCACAGACATTAAAATAAAATCCTATGCAACAAAATTTAAAACAAATTTTAACACATTAAGAAGTGAATACATAAGTAAAAAATTCAAAATATTAAGCAACACGATGAAAGGAACCTGATACACTTCTTTGAATACTATCAAAAAACGTCGGCGTGGGAGTGTTTACAGACACTTCTGTCCTAATGAGTTTTACTTAAATACTTGTACATACACCGCCTGATATAATTAATGGAAATGTTGAAGTCTAAAAAAAATTTAAAACACTTTTGATGTACACTTCTGGCTTGTGATTACTTATAAAATGAAATAGTAAATAAGAAAGAGTATTATTTAAAAAAAATATGATCTTAACCTACAAAATATAAAGTAGTGATAGGTACTAAACTCTTCATTTATCTTTACTTTTAGCGTTAATTTTTGACAGATGAGTTTATTAATTTTCGTACTCTCACAAATAGCTGATAATTATAATTAATTAATTTTAATCTATTTGGATGAGCTCAAATGCGGGTAGCTTAACTATTGGCTTACTAACTCGCCACAAGAAGGGACGTTTTCCTCGTGAAGTGATTAAGCGAGCGTCCGCACTTGAATAGCCGAGGAGTCGACGGCGCCTTGCGAGCGAGCCAAGCTGCTGTAATATATTACAGCCATAGAGAAAATCAACGGTGCTTATTCTTAAAATACGCGATTTCAAGAATATGTGACTTAACACCTCATGTTTTTAGGGTCCCTTATCATTGATTTATGCGAACAGGCTGGGTCGTCTAAATTTACATAAATCTGTCTTAAAATAGAACGCTATTATGTAAAAAAAAGTGCTCTCAAATGTAATCTTTTAGGGTCCTGCAATTACACAAATTTGAAGTACTCATTTAAATTAAATATACACTAATATATAAATGAGGAGTTTGTTTGAACGCGCTTATCTCAGGAACTACTGAACCGATTTTCTTTTTCACTAACAGGAAGCGACATTGTTCCTGGATACTACAGGCATTTTTTTATTTCGGTAAAATATTTATCAGGAAATAATCTTTTTCTCATGGGCGCAGACGCAGGCAATAGCTAGTATTTTATAAAATTAGGAATTCTGTTTTTTTTTAATTCTGATTTACGAGGTCCCTACAACAGCCTGAATGTACGAGAAGACATCGAGAGGTGTTTTGAATTAGAAAATACACAAAAAGATTTATCATAATCTTTTCTTTTAATTAGTTTTTTAATTAGTGATCGTCCAGTGAATTTCAACATATTATACATGAATTTTATTTTTCTTTACTCGTTCTCTATATGATACATAATTATGCCAAATATAACACCTCCATGCGCGTAATGTGGTTAAAAAGGCGTACAAAGTTTTTTCTCCACGTATTAACAAATCATACGTAGTAAAAATAAAAAAATATTTTACTCCGCAAAAGGTACGCAAGTCTTCACAAGGGGAACAGAGTCATTGCGAAAATAGCCTATAAACTAAAAATTTTATATATAAAATAAAAATTGACGAACGCGTAAAATACACTTTGTAATAATGAGGAGTTTTGGCCCACGATTCAAAACTATGAAATAAGTTTGTAAACAATATTGAATTCTAGCAATCAATTTCCGACGACCCCATCGAACTAAATTCTATCAATTTCAATCTTTGCTCGAGGATCAAATGGGCGGGAGATAATTAAGTTTTGACCTGTAATTGAAATAAGTACTTGAGAGGCTACAGGTATTACGTTACATTCATTTTTGATGGAGCGGAATTTTATAAAATCCCATCCTGCTGATACTCTTATGTATTGAGATGAATTCAGGTTGGCGTGGTAAAATTAAAACAAAATTAGAAAATGAGCTGCACGTACTGTGGTGACACTGGCTGTTCCTCTGACTACACCTTCAGACAAAAAGGTATGAACTTTTGTATGTAATAGACTTATTTCGAATAACGATTGCTGCATGTGCATTTGACGTCGATGTTCTATTCTAGCCACAAGCTTCAGGAGTTATTAATAACAGAGACCTACCTCTTCTAAGTATTGTCGGCATAAGTTTGACTCTAGCGAGAGACCAAACTTCTGTAATAATAACTTTCTGCGACATACATACTTTTACCTATTCTACACACGCTACGTGTAAAGAATGGCCGGTACTTTTAATTCATCTGCTGACGATGATATTAAATGGTATCAAATAATTGTATTAAGGCAATAGTAGTTTAATTTTAAAGTATTATAAAGTTACTTAAGAGCGTTTACGCATCCGCGCGCCGTATGTCTCAAAAACAGCACTTTTCGAAGGAGATAATATCCATCAAAACATTATTTTAAAACATATGAATTAGTAATTATTATAGAAAATTTTGTTGTCTAAAAAGTTAGTAGAGAAAATTTTTAGATTTATTGAGTATTTGTAAATTGTTTAATGATTACTGAACAGAGGTTTTCAAATTTGCGCTTCGAACGTCTATTTCGAAGCTCAAAATATCTTAAACCACTAAGGAACATAACAATATGTTATTTTTATCTAACTAAAAAGATCCTGAAGAAAAAGTTAGTAGAGAAAAAATATCTTTTATGTTTAATTCATGAGAAATAAAAATTCAAAGAATTCGAAAATTTCAGAAATGTTGGTCATTTAAATGATTTTTTATCACTATATCTTACTTAATTGAATATAATATTGGATTACTATAATAGAAGAACATCTCCTTAAAAACATACAATTAAAAATTCTACAAAATTAGTTCTGTTATTTTTCTATAAATATTTTATATACCACTATAAAACGATACGAGCAAATCGTTTCAAATTAGTCCTCCTTTAGGCTTTATAGAGAGAGGACGTATCGCTCGTCGCTCCGGCGAGACTCCAGTTGACTTTGCTGTGCGTAGAAAAATAGTCACGTGTATACAGTGATTGCCACATCTTAGTACTTTAGTAAGTAAAATATTTTTTCTTTAATGATTGACAATAATTTTAGTAGTTACTATAAATTATTATTATATTATTATGTTTCAGACACAATGGGAAGTAAAGCTATTTCTAGGCAAGAAAAGGAAACGTAACAACGCTGAAACTTCGGCTAAAGCAAAAGCTAAAAGATTGATGTACTAATGTTATAACATGCGTCTGTAGTTATGGTTGTTGCTTTTTTACTCATTAAACACTTGAGCATAGTTACTGAAGGAAAAAAATTGAACCTTAAGCTAAAACAATTAGCCCATTGAAATGTTACATGAGCTTTGTATTTTTAGAGGACCCAATTTTATTTTTAGAACATGTGTGGGGGTCAATAGAAGCTTAATCTCAAGTTTGTGAGGTCGCCCCCTTGTCCCCTGGCCGCCATCATGGAAAAAGGGGTGAAAACACTTTTCGCGATATCTCGAAACTATGCGTCTTACATAAATTTTGTAAAGTCATAATTTGTAGCAAATTGTTTTGCCTACAAATATGTTTATATAACTTTTTGCCCTAAATTAAAAATTAAAGAAGTTATAAGCAAAAATGTGAGAAAATGTTTATAAAAGTTTTATTTTTTGCTCTATAACTTTAATTTACATTTTACAAAAAAATTACCTCAAACTAACTTGTAAATGATCTTTTGAGGAAAATTGTTCCCTATAATTTTTTTTATTTCATTCATTTAAAACGCTGTTACAGCGCTCCAAAGTTTACCGGGTTCGTCAATGCTCATGAGAATCTGGTCGAAACAAAATGTTTAACTTATTTTTGATTTTTTATTGTAAATATATTATTACAATTTTTGTTAAATTCGTACAACTTTACTTATTTATTCCTAACTCTTTCTTTGCCATAGAACTTACCAAATTTAACTTATCGAATGTTATGCAGGTAGAAAAGGTATGAGTTACCATTTCGGGATAAAGGAGAAAAAAACATATTTGCAGGCAAAACAATTTGCTACAAATTATGGCTTTACAAAATTTTTGTAAGACGTATAGTTTCCGAGATATCGCGAAAAAGTGTTTTCACCCCTTTTCCAAGATGGCGGCCGGGGACAAGGGTGGCGACCCCACAAACTTGAGGTTAAGCTTCTATTGACCCCCCACACATGGCCCAAAATAAAATTGCGTCCTCCAAGAAATGCAATATTCGGTCCTTAAATTGTAACATTTCAATGGACTAAACGCACATTTCAAAACTCGTTTTACGCCCGCGGCGTGCGCGGTTGTATGCGGTACCCGCTGTATTGGCGGCCAACTAGTAGAATCGTGCGGGCCACGGTAGCACCAGCGCGCTCTGTGGTTAGTAGGTGGGCGACTGCAGTAGTCGGTAGGGAGGGGTGGTTACAGAAATCTGACGCCATTTTCCTCCATCGTGATCGTTTCTGATATGTGTCCATGGCGTTCTGGAACTCAACTGACCGTTAACTGTCCATCTTGTAACCGCCCGCCTTGCGATAATCGCTCGCCAAGTTTGCAGGACATAATCGGGACCGCGGTGGTTACAAATCGCACAGATCTCCGGTCGTCATGAGTTTGGAAATAAAACAGCCGTTTCTCAACCACGGCGGGCGCGAGTAAAACCGCTTCGTGAGTTCTTAGCCTTATAGAATCACTTTGCTGTCCCGTTGTCAAAACGTTTACAACTCGCCAAATACCCAGTGCGCGAGTCCCACTCGCACTTGGCTGATTTTTGCATAATGCATAGGTACGCTTACTTTCAAATAACAAGGTTTTGTGTTCACTGGTGCGCACTGTTAAGAAAATTCAAGTGAGGAGAAACGGGATCCTATATCTTTGAACCTTAGAAATAAGGGATTTGGTAATTTATGTAGCTAGTGAATAAAACTACTAGTAGTAGTTAGTATACCTATCTTCTTAACTATTTGGGCTAGTTTAGGTTTACACGCTCACATCAATTTTACATATTATTTTATCCTGACGTTTAACCCTGTGCAGATTTCGGCGTTATTATACTTGTATAAATTAAACGCGTCTAGATCCATATGCAGTTTTACTTAAGTATGTAGTGTTTGCGTAAACTTCGATAACAATAATAGTATATTCTATATATTTTTTTTATTTAAGCTATTTAAGCGCTAAGAGATATACTGATAGTATGGACGTATATCGTGGAACTGTGAATGGAGCTATGATGACTGAAGTTGGTAGATCAAATTTAAACGAACAGTTAGCTTCCATAGATTTACCAATATTAACGCAAAATGTTTACATGAAATGTTACGATGAGTTAGCTAAATGATTGAAATTAGCTGCAGAGGACAGGATGCAAGAGGCCGCTAGGGAACAAACTGATAAAGATGTTGCCTGTGGCGATGTAAAAGACGGTATTCCCATACTTACAGTCAAATATGACTGCTGTTGGTCAAAAGTACAGAACCAACTATTTTGCTTCGTCGTGTGTCGCAAATATTATGCAAAACTATGGATATAAAGCTGGTAAATTGTTATACATGGATGTACAATCGATCGATTGATGATCGATGTCACTGAGAAGCAATACCTATTAAAAAAACTATCCAAAAAATATAACCAACTTCCGAAAAAGAAGTCTTTTATTTCTCACTTTTTAGTTATATACCTAAAAATGACATCTCATTACATACACCTTCTGACTCAAAATATAAATTCCAATATGTAATTTCTAATGACTTAATTTAAACTTTCAATACGCTAAATATTAAAACTGCAGATCTATGGAGTAATTATGTGGTCCATTATAAAACATCGTAGCACAGTAATTTTCCTGATTTATTGTCTGATTACGGAGTTCTGGTGCCTATCTTCGGCTTCATGATGAGCTCCACTTTACTAAAGGGTACTTTCTAAATGCAAATGCTTTAAAATTGAAAATAACAATTTGTAAAATTGCCGTTAAATTTTTAAAAATGTTTATTTTTTATAATTACAAAATGATACATATAAACTATTTCATGATGAATTCTTATATATTTAATAATAGAATTCTTCATTTATCATAAATTCATAAATCATAAGTTACATTCCAATTAGATAATTAAAGCGAAAAGATCAAAATTGGTTGGTCTGACTATAAAGATAGCCAACGCGCTAACTCTACGCACACAGCTACGCAACGGCTCTGTGTGAGTGAATTTTGCGAAGAATTACCTATAGTTGACTTCACGCGCGGCACGTAAACGCTCTTAAGATTGCAAACGGCAAGGTATAGCCGGTTTTATTAGAATTTAAATAAGCTGGATCGGTTCTCAAAGAAAGTTTATTTTGTATAAATATGTAAGTTAATTTATTATCCAAATCAAATTGATTTATATTTATTGTAATGCGCAATTTAGTTATTCCCATGAGGCAAAAATAAAATAGCCAAGCCTACTCCCTTACATGAAATAAAATAGGCAAGCCTACTCCATTCAATTCAACAAGGACATTAAAAAAAACGAAAAACTTTGTAATTAGGGCGCAAATAGTAGTTAGTACTAATTAATATACTACCAGTGAAATTTATGTTTATATTATTTTCAGCTATAATAAATAAATTAATTCCCGCGATAGTAAAATTAATTACTTATACCAGAAGGGTCATT
>NW_023594963.1:0-17000 GCF_014839805.1 Manduca sexta | reverse complement strand
AAACCATCTTGATCTTCAATCGTAAGGCACTTTTCGGTTAATGTAACATTAAGTGGATCACTCTCCCAAGACCTGTTGGGTGGGAGATACATTCAACTCCCACCACCTCTTCCACTTTACGGAGAGTATTGGTATTCTGGCAGGCAAGAACGCTTCTTCTCCAGGTACATTAAGTCTTATTAATTACTCTCTAGTGCTAATTGCCACTCATCGAATTTTCTAAAGCTTGCTTTTTACTTGAGAAGTAGATTTTTAATCATTCTGCTAACAAAAAATAACTGTTTCTCTACCTACATTTTTTTTGTGAGCCCGCTTGTTACGATTCATGAACTCTACAGTATTGTGTTACAGCTAACCACGGCGGAAAACGTTAGGATTCGAAATCTGATTCGAGCCGACCAAACAAAGGGGAAAAATTCAATTAAATTCAGCACCGACAATTGAGCTACCCTGAAAGCCACCATTATCGTTTCAATTTCTCAAGTCATCTTGAGGTTATACGTGAGAAATATATTGTTTATGATGAAATTTTCAATGGTACCGAAGATTTTAATAAAAACATTAATTCAGTCATTCGTTGCGCATCGCGGTAGGCGGATATTTTTTTCCGGTCTCACAGCTAATTAATTGATGAATTGTTATCCAAAGTTGTTTTTACATGAAACGAGTAATTAAGTAAAATAATCAATTTCCATTGAAGAATACGTGATATAAGTTTATCCTAACTTTGCTTAGTGATTAAAATTTATTCCAAAACCTTTTCGAATTTGTGGGTGTTTTTAGGCACGCATACACACACACACAGACACAGTGCACGTAAACGTAGCTAGATAAATTACATTAAAGAATATACGAAAACAATGTGCTGCCAGCGTACAAAGTCAGCAAGTCAGATCGTCACCAGAGATAAACACACCGCTGCAGCACAGCAAATGGAAGCTATTAAGGATATATTTAAATTTGTGAACTGTAAACTACCCAAATTCTTCCCCTGTTACATATAGCTGGTCAAATGTGGGTGTATTACACTCCCTGCCCCGAAAAAAGAGGAAAGAAAAAGATGAAACACCATACCTGTGTTTGGTATTAGACCTTTCACTGTGTATGTTCGTTAGTAGTAAACGCAAACCTACTCCTTTTAATGGATTTGAAAGAAATTTAGCTCATAGATGGACTATGCAACAAATATAGCTTAACTAGCAATTTTAATTAAGCACTGACTCCAAAATTGGTATCCAATATATACCTCTTATGTGAAATTATTTTTTGTTTTTGAGTGGTCTTTGAAGGCCGTTTAATTTTTTGTTAAAATTATTTTTATTTTTTGCTTTTTTGTATTAGTAGAAAATAGACCGTCTCGATGGCGTAGTTGTGTTTCGCTCACGATACGACTATCGCGCTAAGGAGTTATATCTCTGAGTACCCCTGAAAAGGGGAAAAGTGTGATGCTATATACATATATGTATGTATGTAAGAAGTAGAGTCAACTAAACCCAACTCAAAAACACAACTGATATGTTTCACAAATAGTACCACTATCGCGCTAAAAATGTTACGCCTCTGCCTACCCCTGACACAGGGAAAAGATGTTATGGTATATAAGTATGTGAGAAGTACACTCAACCAAACTCAATGCAAAAACATAACTAAAAACGTCACAGGAAAGCTAAATTCGCGATTTCGTTTTCTTGAACGACATAATTATTCTAGTTTTTTTAGATTTTAAACCAAACTACTAAAGCGATGTTGAAAAAAATTTTATGGGACCAATCTAAAGAGATATTATTTCGAATAAAAAAATAATTTTCCAAATCGGTTCATAAATGAGCGAGTTCTAAGGTACCAAACATACAAAAAAAAAACACTGCGAATTGATAACCTCCCCCTTTTGTTGAAGTCGGTTAATAATATATTAATTTCATATCGGCTCGCAAAAGGCCTAGACTCTGAACAGCTAAGAAATTCTAGAAAAATAATCATAATATAATATACATGCACCAACACTTAACTTTAAAAATTAAACACTTATTTCATAAATGCCGTGGAGCAGTCAGAAAAAAATATTACAAATATGTGTGGCAAGCAACTATTCTTGTTTGAGAAAGTTATAGTCCTTCTGCTGTTTCACAAGACATAACCAAACGCCAAACTTCTATACTTGTAACGAACGATTTACCAGTATCTTTCTATGATAGCAAGCGCATGCAAAAAAAGCATTACTTAATAACTATAAATTACTCTTTTTTATAATCACTCTCTACAACTTAGTTTAAAGCATAATAAGCATTCTTAAGACTCTTGTCTTGGCGTATGTAATGCTTTGAAAATACGTGCCATGACCAATTATAGCAATGTATTTTCATATTCTATTATATGTATTTGCCATAACATAATACTTACAGTATCCAATTATAGTTGAAATGATAGGCCATGCTTATTTATTTTTATTTTATTTATTTGAGGATGGCCGATAAAGTTTACAATAATACTAATATAATAATAAAATCTAAAAATAAAACCAATTCTAACTCAAACTAAAGGCAATCACAACATGCGTAATACAAGTTTACAATATTACTTAACTAAACATTAACAGCAACTTTACAAAAAAAACTAGATTTACAGAATGTTAGGGACTCAGTTAGTCAATCTAACAATGTCAGCAGCGAATTATGAAATATGTCAAGATTAGTAGTTTTGTTTGATAGCTATACAATAGATATACAATACAGACAGTAGAGGTATGGGGGAGTGTTTACCTATGTTTGTTCTACATCGGCGGACCTGAAGGGTAGGCGGAGGTTTGTGAGGTGGCCGCAAAGGGAAATTAAGAGCAAATTTGCAACGCGTTTGAATTATCAATTTGACTATTTAATATATTGTGTAGGTACATCATACTAACCTTTTCTCTTCTAGAACTCAGAGATAGTTTGAAAAAGTAAATTTATTTCTAAGCATGTATATTCTTAGGAACGATTTTTCGATAGGCTATGTGCTTAAGTAATTTCTTTTGAACAATTTTTATTCTATATTAATAAGTGTTTCATAGGTTGGTGACCATATAGCGTAGCAGTATTCCAGTTTGCTTATTTTAATATGTGCTTTCATCGAAAAAGAAAAAATTATATCTTTTTTAAATATAATATGATGCAGGATAAACACATAATTTATTATAAACTGAAAGAGTTTCTGCGCAAAAACTTTGCCAGAGAACTGCCCAAATATCACATAATAAATTTATAGATGAACGTTACAGAGTATATAAATGTGATAGAAATCGTATTGTTACAAAAGCATTAAAAAAATCTTGGTTCAACTAACATTCCTATACAAATTACTTAGTACAAATTCCTTTGAGCAAATCCTTATAAAGATAATGAAATCAGGTTTCAGCAATAATGCGTGTTGCATAAGCGCAGTTCATTCCACCAATATCATCAGAGGGAGCATATATTAGGTATTTTGAATCAAAACATATGGCCTTACAAACAATTGTAAATTATAATTTAACAAATATATACATGTTTAGAGATTACATCTTACCTGGGGCCTTATTATTTATCCCGCACGTTATTTAAACAGTGTGTATCAAGCACTTAACACAACGCATCATGTTTAGGACTATAGAAATTTGGCTTACAGAATACCATTCCACGCACATTTCTCGAAGATAACATGACACGGCCGCGTTACGCGTTTTCACTATCATACAGAATAAGGGCCCTGAAATTGTATATCTTGTTTTAATGACAGAATAGATAAGCTAGTATGTAATGGTAATTCCCCTATATGCAAACACGTTAGGTCCTTTTTGTCATTATTTGATTGCTTTCAGCTTAATCACAACAAACAGAACTCAATGTGTTTTCTACTGGCACAATAGTATAATAAATAGACGTCAGTCATTTTCAGTGGAGTTTTCATCCCTAAAACTCGAAAATTTCATCCGAATTATGTGACAGTTATTTCTTGCGTTCTGCAGGGTCAATTAAGGGACCTCTTTTATTGATTATTTTTATGAGTGACAAAGGTTACCATTTAAAGATTTTTTTTTTGCATTATGCCGATAGTGATTAGGATATTATTTCAAAAACAATTGAACAGAGTTTTTTAAATATTTGCAATAAAAATAAAATGTGTCTCAATATCTATCAATAAAATGTATTAAAAAAGAACCATATCCCACAAGTACATATTAAATGAAAATAATATTTTATAAAAAGAATTTATAGTTCAAGACCTTTGCATATCACTTGCTTATTATATTAATAAACATATCGATAATATAGTTTATTAACTAGCAATGCATACTGAGTCTTTGATTTTGTAATAAGGTCGCCTAAAGATTTCAAATATGCCGATATACATATTCATATACCTATATACAACAACATGTCATTTATTAACATTGCAGTTGCAGTATGTTGGTATGGTGTGGAACTCTTTTCTACAAACCTCTACCTATGATGATTTTATCGAAAATATCTAACGTAAATTTCTCAGAGCATTACATTACCCATTTAACATTACCGATGTTAAGATCCGCTAATCAAAAAATATTATTCTATAAGGCTAAAATATAGACGTATGTATTTAAAGACTACTTTTCTCTATGATTTGTGTAATAATAGATAATATGATTTCCAAAATAAACTACTTTATTCTTAAAACCTCAAAGCATTAGAACCAACTTAGAATTGTAATATCACGTAAGGTGCGCGCATGCCCATTTGCTTTGTCACCATGCAGCCTTGTCACACCAATATGTTCTGAGCACCAATGCAACCGTGCGTCATTGCGTCGTATAATGAATAACTTTAAGGCTCTACGTAGTACAACTAACAGTATAGCTGACCGACTGAAAGATCAGTTTTGTCATGATAAATAGTATTGAGATGTGATTTATAAAGTGGATTTGTAATTTACGTCTTACACAATATCATTAAGTATAAAATTTTAGTATACGCCGCTGAACAACGAATTCCGTCAAAGCTTTTCAATATAAATCTGTTTAAAACGACTTGCATCCAGCGATTTCCTTTGACCTTTAACAGTCGTCGTCTTTATCTTCAAACGTTAAAGGATGGTAAAAAATACACAGTACCATACCGATTTTTCTTCTTTAGTCCCTGTATTATATCGTGTTATTAGCGTCATCTCGAGATATATAGCAGACATTACCTTCTTGCTATCCACTTAAAAATCGTACGTTACATCTCATATAATAAATAAAATGAATTCATGAGATGAATAATTAAAGTATATTAAAAATTATTCATTTTATTGTTACGAAACCCTTTATTTTATATGAGACAATATTTGAGCGAACAGTTTGGTAAATTTATTAATTAGTACCTTCTTACTCAAATATAATTTATAACCGCACGTTTCAGATCATTATTATGAGTGCAGTCTTATAAGAGCTTAAAATCATCAACACGTCTCAACGTATACTCATTCTCCATTACAATCAATTGACCATTGACTCTTAAGTATTATTAATGTAAAATAAAAGTATTATTAATTAAAACTTATGTTCTATGAATTAGGACTTAAATTTTCTACTTTAAATTAAATATCTAAATAGGTGACTTCGTAGTTCTAAGGTAGGTCAAAAACTTCTGCAGATCTCAACTTACATATTCATTAAAAAAAAAACAAAGTCCTTCATGGCGGCTGCTTTGGCTAAAATCAGCCTTAAAAGACAGGAAGACGAGGAGAAAGACGACAAGAAAGACGAGGTAGAAAATTCTTAACATAATATGCCATTAGATTATATTTTTTTTTTGACATCTCATCTTTCCTAAGGTGAATTAGTTTGTTAACCGAAAATGACTACAAGAAAGCAGCAACGATTACATTATTTCAACATTTAGCATATTCTTATATTTAAAATCAATTAATTTTGCATGATTCGTTCTCGTGGTTTAAGATTTGTAAACGTGGGTGGGTGGTGAAACTCTATTACCTGCAATTACAATGGGCCGAGGTGATAAGAGACCGAATTATTGCTGCTGCTTGGCGGTAGAAATAGACATTGCGGTGGTACTCAGGCCTACTCTGACATATGGGAGACCTACCACCAGTAATTTACACCTGTAAAAATATATACTATTCGGTAGAATATACGTCAATGATACTAATACTCACATTTTTATTTATTTCCAAGTTGTTTTAACACACAGAGTTATATGTTAATTTATTTATTTATTATGATCACCGTTCAGCGGAGCTAGCGACAACAGCTATTATACGTTTGCGCTCAAAATATTTTTTAATAACAGTTAAAAAGTTAATATAATCAGTGTAATAGTGAATCAAAGTAAGATAAGGTCACCTATTCACAATTACACTACTATATCACCGAGCAAGAGTGTATTTAATTCCAAAATGAGTGACTAATAACAATACAGTGAACAAGTTAAACGTTTCGGTACGTCGGAAATCGGTCCCGATGAAGCTAACGTGTTATCGCCTCTATTTACACGGCGTTAAGACCGTTCTCGTCGCGAGGAATCACTGTGAGCGGCTTGGGAGTGAATAAACACGCAACTTCTACCGTCAATTCTTTTTTAATTGTTTGCGTCTACTCAGAATCTAACAAGTTGATTCAGATAATCACTGATTTGATTTGTACTTATGATGGCCAGTATTAATAAATGTGCCGGATGCCTAGCAAATATTAATAATGCGCCGTCACTGCATTGTTCGCGCTGTAAAGCTACTTACCATCTCGATTGCTTAAATATACAACATAGTGAATATGATACCATGACCAGTGAGGTTCAACCCAGATGGGTTTGTGTCCTTTGTCGCAGCATGGAACGTAAAGGAGGCGATAATTCGAACACGCCAATTCGTGCCACACCTTCACAATTTGACAACGTAGTAAAGCCAGGACGGCTGTCTGTTGCTCTTGTCTTTCAGCTAATAGTATTCGCGACATTATTCGTGAAGAGCTCAACGACATACTATCCCACAAATTTTATCCCCAATTACTCGAAATTCTTGAAGCAATCAATGCCTTTGAGCAATCGATATCATATGTTAATGAAGAATTAGAGAAAATCAAATCGGTACAAGCCGTGCAGTCTGCATCGATGCTTAATATCAGGTAGGAAAATGCTGTGTTGTTATCCGAAAATCAGTCACTTTCAAGAGGGATAGCTCAGCTGGATCAAGTTTCCCGTTCCACAAATGTTGAAATTCAATGCGTTGCTGAGTACAAGGAAGAAAACTTGATTAATACTGTATTGCATCTTGGTAAAATTATGAAGTGTTCTATCAACGAGGGTACTATAAATTATTGCTCCAGATTGCCGAAGATTAATAACGCAAGTACTCGCCCTTGTTCCATCCTGGTAAAATTCAGTAGTCAGCGCTTAAGAGATGAGTTCATCGCAGCCACCTCTAAATTTAACAAGATTAATAAGAATGATAAACTA
Source organism: Manduca sexta (assembly GCF_014839805.1). NCBI lineage: Eukaryota > Metazoa > Arthropoda > Insecta > Lepidoptera > Sphingidae > Manduca > Manduca sexta. The sequence goes on along the minus strand of NW_023594963.1, from coordinate 9,555 downwards.
AACACCAGCCATTTAGGTATAGGTGGCTGCAAAAAGTCCCCATTTATGTGGTTGAACACGTTACTCCCGAAAATAAGGCCCTTACACTGCGGCTCGTTTAAAGGCAAAAGAATTGAAGTACAGATACGTGTGGGCTGCGCGACGGGCAAATCTTCATGCGCAAGAACGATGAATCCAACTATGTACTATGTACATGTTAGGAATATGGACTTACTTAATAAGTTATCATTATAACGCTATATTTGTTATAATATAATATTACCTAATAAAATTAAGCTTTTTACTATCAAAATATTAGAGGGTTGAGAACCAAAATTGTGTTCAACTCTTTAATAACATAGTTTGTTACAATTACGATGTTATAGTCTTTACGGAAACTTGGTTGAACGCTAGTGTTTCAGACAATGAATTGATTGATGACCGGTACATATTGTATAGATGCGATCGCGAAAGCAGTGGTTTTCACAAAAAGAGGGAGGTAGTGTGCTTGCCGTTTCAAAATCTTTAAATCATGCCGTTTATATGGACACGAGAGTAATTAGAGGATCTATGGGTGGGGATTGAGTTGCGCGGCTCTAACAACAAAGTTGAATACCTATACGTATGCGGCGTTTACTTGCCTCCTCCTAACTTTTCAGATTCATATTCTTCAACATTTTCGCACCCGAGCTATTAGTCACTCTCAAAGTCACATAAGACTAATAATTTCACATGGATACTACATTCAGAAATCTAGACTATCGTAACAAGCATAAATTCCGGCAAACGGTAACAAAAGACTTAATTTACATTATATCGGGTTACATTATAGGGTCCATAATTTCGGTATTATACCGTATAACCACCGAAGAATACCACAATACACATTACTTACAGAATGTTTAATTAGACTTAGTAGAAGTAAATAAGTATATGTTAAAAGTATCTTTTTGTACCAGTACTGCCCCGCCTGTAGGTATCACCGCAATGTCTATTTCCGCCGCCAAGCCGCAGTGTGTAGTCTGTATTGTGTTCCGGTTTCAAGGACATTGTATCCAGTGTAACTACTAGACATAATGAGACTTAACATGTCATGTCTCAGGCGAGCGCAGTGGAATACCAAACAATACCAAACAATTTGTAATTCAAGGTGTTGTATAGTGTTTCTATTGTTTATGGGCGGTCATATTGTTTACCATCAGGCGAACAGCGAGCTTGTCTCGTCATTCAAAGTAATAAAAAAATATATCTTTTATTTATATCACTTAAGTCACAATCAATCTAAGGCGATCTTTGAACTGTTAGACATTTTTTTTATCTATAATCTAGTTATGACATGCATACTAAAGACACCTGAACTGGAACATTAATAATAATAATAATATCAGCCCTGTATTATATACTTGCCCACTGCTGAGCACGGGCCTCCTCTACTACTGAGAGGGATTAGGCCTTAGTCCACCACGCTGGCCTAGTGCGGATTGGTAGACTTCACACACCTTCGAAATTCCTATAGAGAACTTTTCAGATGTGCAGGTTTCCTCACGATGTTTTCCTTCACCGTTAAAGCGAATGATAAATTCACAAAGAATACACACATGATTTTAGAAAAGTCAGAAGTGTGTGCCCTTGGGATTTGAACCTGCGGACATTCGCCTCGGCAGTCCGTTCCACACCCAACTAGGCTATCGTCGCTTTTTACTAGGCTATCGTCGCTTTTTAACTGGAACATTACACGAGTAAAATTCAGCTTAAAGCAAATAAATATCCACGTGATAATAACATACATTATAAAATTGACAACAGACGAAATTCTTAAAATCACAGTTGTATAAAAACAAATTTCTCGTCTATGACAGTTGGAAAACTTTTTTATTACTCGCAGTGATGCTTCTGTACTAAAGAGCTTGTAACCTCGTGGACTGCTATACATCGTGGCTTATCCTTGTCATAAGCCAGCAGGTGGCTCTAAAGTAATAATTTTACGAGATCCCACTTAAATTAGGAGCTGATAGCGCCTGGGCTTCTGTTACGCGTTAGTTACTTCTGTTATTATTTTTGTCTTTGTTCAAACTATGTATACAAAAATAAATCTCTATTTCCCTTGGTCATCGAATCACGCGTGAGTGGATGGAAAAATTTCGCTGAATTTTTTGTTGTGTTGATTATTGTCTGGAGACGGTACTTATAAAAAAAATTAAGGATGTTGAGCGGAACATTAGAAAAATTTAAGAAATTTAACGACGATATTAATTTTACATAACTTTCGGTTCGAAATAACTGTCAGCGATTGGCAGAATACGTGTATCATAGAGCGTTACAATATTAAACACCATATTTGAAATTCATATTTTTAATTTTGAAATTCGAATTTAACATTTATAATTAACACAGGACAACGTCTGTCGGGTCAGCTAATTCTTTATAAAATAGTATAAATTACACACACACAACATCACGCATTTTATCCCCGAAGGGGTATGCAGAGGCGCAACCAGGGCACCCACTTTTCGCCAAGTGTGTTCCGTCCCATGATGTGATAGGGGGCGAGCCTATCGCCAAATCGGGCACAAATTCCAGACTCCAGGCTGATACTGAACAGAAAAACCCAAATATCACTTTGCCCGACCCGGAATTCGAACCCAGGACCTCAAAGCACTGCCGTACCGCGCATGCAGTACAACTACGCCACCGAGGCAGTAAAATAGTAAAAATTAATTTATTTTAAAAAGAGTTCCCTTCATTCAAAAAAGCATCTGATTTTCCCAGTATTAGAATTTGTACCTGATGGCGATGACTCGCCTATCGCTCTATCATATCATGGGACAGAAAATAACCTGGACAAAGTTTAGGTGCATTGGCTGTACCTGTCTCTCTATGCAGGCATTATACACTGTAATATATTGTATATTTGAAGTATATACGTTGTTCATTTCACCATTAAGATAATACAAAGTTACATTTCAGATCCACATCTTCAGAACACCTAAAGTTCACTGCAAAGTGTAAGAGTAATATCTGACAAAAAGTCGATCGATAAGTCTTCAGATTTAGACTTATGGGCGCGAAGTCGCATCAGACCAGACGAGGCTTAAGTTCCTAACTCCGCTCGAGACGTGTTGGCTAAGGAACAAATTGTGAACGCGATGTGTTTTTTACTTTTGAGTCATGTGTGAATCGTATTGAGTTTAGAAGTGTCTAAATAATTGTCTGTGTAATGTATTAACAATGTTAGCTTTTATTGGAATGTGTTTTTTATATCTCGAAGATTATTTATAAAAGACTAGTAATCTTAATTATAAGTCAGTATTTTAACAGTTTAAAGTAGTGATGCGGTGATTCGCAAATTTTTATTGCTTAGTATATTGTAGTAAAATTAGTAAATATAATTTACTTCTAACACGCATTCAAATATATTCATAAATAGTATTCACATGTCATTTTAAGCGCTCCTAAAAATTACATGTAAAAAAACTCTTCCGAAGTTATTTTAGACAACCCGAGACACACAAAGAAACATGCTCAAAATAGAGTTTCAGACAACTCTCAAAACTGCACAAAGAAAAACATCTCCACATCAATTAAGACAACCCTAAAAAATTAACATATATAAACACCTACATATAATTTCACACACCCCTAGATACAACAAAGAAAAATGCCCTGTATACCACCTAAGAATTTGATATATTAGTGTCTAGCCCCATGCTATTCCAATTTCCCATACGTGGTGGGCCGGATGATAAATGACGTTGACAGCAAAGCCGTAGACAGTTCATTTCGGCAACCATTTTCCTTACCAAAAGATTACCGTTGAGTGGTTATATAGGATTATAGCGTTAAATTGAATAGCTTGGTGGCATTGGTATTTGAGGGTGTGATATCCACGGGTTATCGCAAGTTGAAGTATGGTCATGAATTAATAAAAATAATATTGTTTTCCGGATTTAGTCGTGGTTTTTATATTATTACTCGTTGACCCGACAGACGTTGTCCCGTCTTAACTATGAATTTGTAGCGCGCATTCTGTCAATAGCTGACAGTTATTTCAATCAATTGACTGTTATATAAAATTAATATGTTCGATAAGTTCTCTTAAATTTTCTAATTTTCCGCGTAATTTTTAGATTTTTTCTTTCATAAGAATCTTCTGAAAATAACAAACAATTAAAATAGTGAAATCGGTCCAGCTTTTCACGCGTGATGGCGTGACCAAGGGATTCATTTTTATATATATATATTTTCTCCCGTTTCGAATACTGCAGGCTTCATGGTTACGGGGTGGGCTCAGGTGTTATTCATCCGAAATTTTTTTTACAATATATACTTACAAATTACGATAACAATATTAAAAATCGCGCTAAAATCTATAAAATAATTACAATTTAATGTCAAACATTCGTATAAACGTATGAAATCATCATGAGTTTACATAATATCTTTAATAACTAACTAAACTTTGCCTACATGGCGAAGTTATATTGCGTGCGCGGCATAACTTCAAATTTGTGGTCACAGGTTCGAATTCTAGGTGGAGCAAAGTGATATTGGGTTTTTCTTCTCACTGCAGCGCTGAGTCTGGTATTTTTACCCGTTATGGGATAGGCTCGCCCCAAGCATGGGAATACACTTGTCGAAAAGCGGGTGCCCTGTTACACCTCTGCCTACCCCTTCGGAGATAAAGGTGTGATGTGTGTGATTTAGCTCCTAGATGCCGCGTAAATCTTATCGTATCCCCAATAATGGTATATCAAAATAAAGTATTGCCTTTTCATCCGGGAAGGGGTAACTTTGTGGAATAAACTTGAGTATCACCTGTAATATCGGACGTCCACCTACAAGGTGGATAGATTACCTAATAAAAGTCAGGAGGTCGCTGGATGCAGGCCGCTTCTAACAAGTCGATCTGAAAATCTTTGGGAAAGGCAGTAGACATCCTGCGGCTGATGATTACACACGCATGCCAGGTTGCGTCGAATATAACGCTTCTAACAAGTCGATCTGAAAATCTTTGGGGGAGACCCATGTTCAGCAGTAGACATCCTGCGGCTGATGATGATCACACACGCATGCCAGGTTGCGTCGAATATAATCAGTATTTTTAATCATAACTGCATCTATCAGGCACTTTAAGCTAAAAACAAAATAATTTTATTTAATATTATTATTTTTATTGTTATTTGTTTTTTTGTAACTTTGAGACTTCGAACTAGAGTCTGACAAATTTAATTATTGTTACTGGTTTGTAAAGGATACGCGATACAAGTTCTAAACTTAGTGCGCATCCTAACTCAGTTGTATTAACCCACAAAATGTAAGTGCTTTGATTTGTGAATAAATAAATAAATAATGATGATGAACACACACGCATGCCAGGTAAAATTGCATCACATATAATCAGTATTTTTCACCATAACTGCATCTATTAGGCACTTTAAGCTAAAAACAAAACAATTTTATTTAATAACATACCAAGAAGATTCTGGAAAAACACGGCGCGGCCATCTGCGCTATGATTTACACAAGCTGAAACAAGGTGTATAAATCATCGCGATCGCAGCCCGGGCCGTAAATAAAGAAATCTGTCTTTGAATACGCGTTTAATCTCAAAACGTTTGCCATTTGCCAAAATTATTGCTATTGGTTTGAAAACAATATGTTTCTTTATTTTAAAATTGTTTTGTACTAGAATTTTTGGCTCAATTCGGCTGAGTTTTTAGACTCAACAATATAATATTATCGTTTTAGTATTTTTTTTAGTGCTTTGAATGACGACATGAGCTTGCCGTTCGCCTAATGGTAAGCGATACTACCATCCATAATCAGTAGAAACACCATCCAACACTTTGAATTACAAAGTATTGTTTGGTATTCCACTGCGCTCGCCATCCTGAGTCATGAGATGTTAAGTCTTATTATGTCCAGTAGTTACATTGGCTACAATGTCTTTCAAACTGGAACACAACAGTGACACACTGGTGCTTGGCGGCAGAAATAGACATTGCGGTGTTACCTACCCAGCGGACTCTAACATAAGAGAGACCTACCACCAGTAGTATCGCAATCAATCTATAATATACATAATATAGTTACTTATATTGTTTGTTGGCTTTCCTTTTCGACATGATTTTTTGGATAGCATTTCAATCGATTATCGACTATGTAACAATGGAGAAGGGTCCATAATACCCGAATCCAGCCGGCTTCCCTTTGGTAACTTTTGTAAAATCTAATTATCGTTGGAAAGATTTGCAAACAGCATTTATGCATATAAATACCTGTATGTTGTGTCGGGTTTCCTTTTGGAAAATGTCAATCTTCGCCATCGTTATGCAAAACATGTTGAGTTGTCATCAGTAATTTTTGTCTGAGTTTACATACAGCGCGAATAATCATCTATTTAAACATACGTAAATAAGTAAAATTTGTTATTTTAATTACTAATGGTACCATTCAAAGATAATGTGTCATTCAAAAAGTGATCCTTTTATTAGTAATAGTTTTTTAAATTTAGTTTTGGCACTCAAAGTCGGCGAGTTGTAAAAATATAAGCTAATTTTACTTGTTGATGTATGTAACTGTTTGTTGTCCAAAATAAAATAAACAAATACATAGTCATCTACTTAGAAATAAGTCCATACCTAGATGGCTTCAACCTTCATCTAAATCATAAACATAAACAAAATCAAATAAACGAAACGTAATAAATGAAACAATACGATCCGAAGATAAAATAAACGAATATACCATTCGCAAATTAAATAAATTTCGTAAGCGCATCGAGATAATTTGAAACGACGTTTATTACAGCCCGGGCCGTAATGGAACCTACTTTGGCGAATTTAAACAAATTTGGACGATTAAGAAAATTAAATTTAGAATTTGTTCGACAAATTAATCTGTTTAGTACGAGTTTGTATTGAAAAACAAATAATGCTGAGGCAATTAGGTTTCGATCGTTGAAAACAATTATCTATAGATTAACTTTGTAAAAACATTTTGTTATTTGCGTATACTGGTTTTAGATGAGTAAATTCTGAAATAAGCTAGTGTTGAGGACTAACCGCCATTTTCAATAATCCCTTTTCGATTTATTTCAAAAATGGACCAATCAGAACAAAAGTATTTTTAACATGCTCACAAATGAGTTATTTTAATTGGTTCATTCTCGGATTGAAGTTTGAAATTGGAATTTGTTGAAAATGGGCGTAGGGGGCCTATTTACAGTAGTAGAAGTAAGGTTTACGTAGAGTCATCAGAGCTGGCTGTCAGTATAGGTTCGGTGGACCTGGCGACACAATCCATGTTTGCTGGTGCTGCTGGCTAGCTGCTGCTGAAAGGGTACCACAGTTTAAAAACTTACCGTAAGGATTCATTCGAAACGCTTTCAAGATAGTTTGGTATACAAAGAACATCTAAAGCGATTTTAGATTAGCAAGAACATTTGTAGAAGTTTACTTTCACAAACAATGTTGCTGTATAAACTATCGCGGCCAGCTGATTTCTGATGATTCTGAAGCTCTCAAGACTTGCGGTAAGTTGCATGTATAGAGCTATTGAAATATTTCAGCTAGTGTTAACAAGTCTGGAAATTTTTACGCAATATATTGCTTCAAGAACTTGCTATTCAAAAGTCATTACAATAAGGAAAACACAAATTTGCAAAACCACCAGCGTAAAAAGCAATGTCTCATGTTAATAAATACTGTTTTTAAACGCAATTCTTCAAAATCTTCATTGAAATTAATTATTACCAAAACAAAATTAAATTTGAAAAATCAAAACTTCGAAACAATAAACACGAGGCACGAAGTTGTCTCAATTTTTTACCCGAGTGTTTAAAGGTTGAAGTGACAAATTGGATGTTGAATTAAGGTCTTCTGAACAAGCACTCCTAATGGATAACATTATGGCAAACGATGCTATAAAACTTTCACGAAACCAATGTTTAATTTTGCTTTCGAATACTTTTTGTTTGTATTCAGGCCTATTGTATGTGATTTTGGTTTATCCTATAGTAGCTTTTGCTTGCGGCTTTGCCCACGTGAAGGAGTTTTCTGGGATAAAAGTCCCGCTATTTTCCCGGGATAGAGGGTAGCTTATAACCTTCCCAGGGTCTTAAACTATCTCCATTTCCTAAAAATCCGTTTAGTAGATTTTGAGAAAATCGATAACATACAGAGAGACAGAAAGGGGACTTTGTTTGATAATATAGGGTACAGCAAAGTGGCTCCATGGTACTTGATTTTTGATGGAGTGGTATCCAGATATCTAATAATAAAGATGATTATCTCCAATTATAATAGGGGAGCCTTCAGCTACGTTGGGCAAATGATATTCTAATCAAGTCTATCTATCTATACATATTATAAAACTAAGACCCCTTTTCTGTCTGTCTGTATGTGACCGATTTTCTCAAAATCTCCTGAACGTATTTTTATGAAATTTAGTATGGAGATAGTTTAAGACCCTGGAAAGGTTATAGGCTACTTTCTATCCCGGAAAATATAAAGCGGGACTTTTATCCCGGAAAACTCCTTCACACGGGCGAAGCCGCGAGGAAGAGAGTGATTTTATAAATGCATATATTTTGATTGTTGGACTGAAAAATTGCGTCACATACTTCAAGTATTTTCTTATACTATTACTTAAAGAAAGTCGTGTTTTGAGATTTAGTCGGAGATACTCATGATGGCAGTTATTTCATAACACGTCCTTTCTGTTTAAATTTTACTATTTTCATCAGTAATATTCATAACCTTATCATAATGTATGAACTTTAACCCAAATTCCATAAAATCAATACATGAATCACGGACGAATCAAATTATTCCCCCGACTAATTGATCAATAGAAACTCGCATGGGCCCGAGATACTCGACGTAAATGCTGTCTGAAGTTGGTACAATATCACAAACTTCACTCCGAACGAGACATCAAATGTGCCATTTCAGAAGTTTGTGCGACTATCACACCGAAATTTGAATGTATTTAAAAGTGTTTGGTTGCTTCTTTATAGCTTTTGTCATTATAAAAACTGTAAATGAAACGACATAAAGTAATTTATTCGAATTCATAAAATGTAATATATTATTTTACTTCAGTCCATTTATACTCTCCCACCATTTCGAAAAAGAAGTTTCAACTAGGAGAGAACTGGAAAGAACCTCTAATATTGCTCTTTTCAATATAATTTCTAAGGTAGTAGGTAAAGGTTATAATATCAAAGCTATATATTTCGTTTTTAATTTTGTCTATAGCAGTTTATTAACTTGCAAAATAATATTATATTTTCAATAACCATACGAATGCCTCCTCAGAATATTTTTTTTTCAAAGGTAATATCTAGAGATGTAGCTTTGAATAGATGAATTGGAACACATAAAACAATAAAAAATATATAATATTTTAGCATAGATATTTGGTCCCGGTTTTCTTCACATTAGACCTTTGAAAAGTCGTCTGATCAGGATGCCGAAATTGTCATGACAGTGCCTCTTCGTGTACACGGTGGCATGAGAAATACAATATCAAATAAAAAAAAACACGTGTCTGCCAGATATCGATATAAATATT
>NW_023594962.1:0-10449 GCF_014839805.1 Manduca sexta | reverse complement strand
ATCGTAAATCACGTTCCTCTACACAAATGGAAGGTAACGTAAATTGTTAATTGTAGACAATTTTCGGTCTTTTGTTGCTGATATAAAGTTTATTTTGCTCCGTGCGTGCGCTGGTAAAGAGCCAAATATTTACGTTGTAGTCATATTAAAACGTGTATAAACATAACAATGTATGTTAAAAGGGGTGATTTTTTAAACAGGTGAAAAATACTTGTGCAAACAAAGTGCTTGCTTCGTTAATTTTGTTTTTAGAGTTTTGTAAGCAATGATAATATTGCAATTTTGTGTACCGTACGCTTATAGATTATAAAGATCGATTACCTTCCCTTAGGCGTGTTTCATATTCTCTTACCAATTCACATCCCCTCCGGGTAAATCAAAATATGTTTAATAAAATATTTATTGTAAGTATTAAATATATTTTTGTACCGACTACTGGTCCAAAATTATTATAATTATGTCATTTAATCTTTTTAGTTTTTACATTTCCTTAGCATGTTTTATTTTATACCTAAGAGTATTATGTCAGTTATTTTAGGAGAATAAATTATTTTTATATCATACTCCTTATTATAGAAATAATAAACTCCTGAAAGTCATAAATTACTAAAGTCCGCCATCCATTCCATAGCAATTAATATTGAAAATACTGTTATCAAGATAACATTCGATCCAACTATAGCCTCACCAAAGCCTACACAGTTTTACAAAGAACATCCATCCCACAGGCCGATGGTGTAGTTTAATTAAGACGCTGTCAAATGAGTCCTGTGGGATTTGTCGGATCGCCCCGTATTCCGAACATATGATGCTCATTGTCTTGCTATCAGCTTGTTGTTTATGGGTTCTGAGTTTGTGGAAGGATGATTTGAAATTGTATTTGAGGTATGGTGTGTTTAGCGGCGATAGCTAGTTGGTTGTTGAACTGACTGCCGAGGCGAATGTCCGCAGTTCAAATTCCAAGGCACACACCTCTGACTTTTCTAAAATTATGTGCATATATGTATATATATACTGTCCTATGGGCACGAGCCTCCTCTACTACTGAGAGGGTTACGCCTTAGTCCACCACGCTGGCCTAGTGCGGATTGGTAGACTTCACACACCCGCAAAATTGTGCAGGTTTTCTCACGATGTTTTCCTTCACCGTTAAAGCATTCAATAATTCACAAAGACTACACATAATTATTTTAGAAAAGTCAAAGGTGCGTGCCCTTAGGATTTGAACTTTCGGACATTCCACAGCCAACTAGGCTATCGCCGCTAAGCATATATTACTCTTTATCGACAAAAAATATTCCAGTACAATTGCCTAATTTTAAATTGTAATTAAAATCCGCTTTATTGAGAGAACGTAATCTCGTAAGAAGCTTATATCCGCTAAACAGCTGTCAATAGGCGGACACGATTGTTCTACATAACGCCTTTGTTTTAATTGTCGTTTAATTTTACATGGCTATTCTAATCGTTGTCATGACGAGAATGGAGTTGGTTCAAGATTGAAGCGATGGCGATTTGTTTTTTCTAACTACCTTTATTTGCGCCGCGAATTTGGTTTTCAAGCGTGTTCCAGAATAAAGACAAGCCATTTGCCACGAAATCTAATTCAAGTACCTTGCACCAAAAATGTTAGGTCAGCCTCTCTTTAAGTCAGAATAACATAATATGTATTCCATGAAATGTAATTCAAGTACCTTGTACCAAAAATTAGAAATCGACCTCTCGTTGGGTCGGAACAACATATATATTCCACACACATTGCTAAATGAATTTATGTTAGTCCTATGACGCATTGTTTACACGTCACATGTTCTTCGTAGTATGAAATCTTTCATATAAGACGAACTATTCTTACCATAAAAACCAACAGAAATTTTGCATGACTTCGGAAACTCAAAGGCTCTCAATCAACTGATACTCTAGACAAAGCCGACCACAAAATAAAATCCGTCTCGCCACCGCTCCTCACCCACACCAAGCTATAGAATTAAATACTCTTCAAACACGGCGACGCGCGTGACGCCGTGAGGCGCGACACGTGTTGTTTGCGTTCACAACGGGTTTTGTTACAGCGACAAAGCATTAAACACTTTATAAGGTTCAAATAAATGTACCCTTTTTATAGTGAAAATTAAATGTTATAAAGGACATTGTTGCTCATATATGAGTCATTGTTCTAGTTAAGTTGCAAAATGTGGGATATGGGGTGGAATGAGAGTTACAGGGTGATATAATATCAACCCTGCATTATATAACTGCGTACTGCGCTCTGAGGTCCTGGGTTCGAATCCCGGGTCAGGCAAAGTGATAGTTTTGCTCAATATCAGCCTGGAGTCTGGAATTTGTGTCCGATATGGCGATATCCTCCCTATCATGTCATGGGACCGAACACACTTGGCGAAAAGTGGGTGACCTGGTTGCGCCTCTGCATACCTATCGGGGATAAATGCGTGATGTTGTATAGTATGTGTGTGTATTATATACCGTCCTAATGCTGGGCACGGGCTTCCTCTACTACTGAGAGAGGATTAAGCCTTGGTACACTACGCTGGCCTAGTGCGGATTGGTAGACTTCACACACCTTCGAAATTCCTATAGAGAATTTCACAGGTATACAGGTTCCTCACGATGTTTTCCTTCACCGTTAAAGCAAGATAATTCACAAAGAATACACACATAGTTTTTTAGGAAAGTCGGAGCAGATGTGCCCTTGGGTTTTGAACCTGCAGACATTCGTCTCGGTAGTCCGTTCCACACCCAACTAGGCTATTGCCGCTTTATATTTTCTAATGGTAGAAAAGAAATCTAATTTAGATTGAAATGATCAACAAATAAAGTAACTTAACTGTAGAACACCTAAATAAATATTCCTCTTATTTATTCTGAAACTGCAAGCTCTATACACTTCGCTTTACATGTAATTTGTAAAGTATTTTAATGAGATATCCAAAACAAAAGGCATTTGGTACAAAACCATTCAATATGAGCCGTGTCGTTACCCTTGGTTTGATGATATTACAGTAGAACATATGTTAAAACGGCGTTTAAACTATGTTCAGGACATTCCATTAGCAAATTTTGCATTTCTTATGAAAAAAACAGATTCTCCAAATTGTGTTCTGTGTAACAGCACTGAGGAAATAACACACTTATTATTAGAATGTATAAAAAAAAAAATAGAAAGGGAGGATTTTTTTAGGCAATTTAAACTTAATAAATTAGATGTAGGTTTGATTCAGTCCATCCTGTCGTGTCCCAGGACTGATGTGGCAAAGCGGCTCTGTAATTTAGCGACCATCATCTAGATATGTAGTTTGTACGTCAATTTCTCAATCTGTGTAATTTCTACTGTATGATAGAATAGAGTTGGAATGTTCTTGTGAACAAAAACCCTAAACAAATAATAAAATAAAAAAAAAATACGGGTACATCCGCTTTGCGCCGTTCAAGGCGTAAAATCGTAAAATCTTGCCCTATGAATATTATTCATAATTTTTTCAATTCCATTTTTTTTTATAAATATGAGTATTTTGAAACGAAAAAGTCTCTTTAAATATAAACGCAAACGGTTATCTTAGTTGAGATAAAATAAATATTTTAAAGCTTTCATAGACTCTCACTCTCCACTGGAAAATATTCAAACTTCTGAAGGCCCATTCAATAAATACAACATAATTTCTCCTCGAGTATAAAACGATTTTCCCAGCTTTAATTTACGTTATATCGAGTGATCAGCTTTTGATAATGTATAAAAGCTTCTCGAAAGTTCTATCCGCGACGAGTGCTCGTGAACGGATGCTGTGCTTTTACTTAAGGCCGACGCTTTGGTGTTTGAGCGGACATCTTGTTTAATTAAATGGAAAATGGTTTAGATGTAAAAGCGGAAGGATGGTGTAGGTTTTGTTTATGTAATTGGAAATTGTTTCTTTTGATAGAATAATTCAGTGATATTAAATAGGTATCGTTTAAAAGTTTGTTAGACGGAAGAATTTTGTAACTATTGTACTAATACTTATAATAACATCAATTAAATTCTACAAGGTGGACGGACGACCTGGCTGGTCGCAGGAAGTCGCGGATGAGCCGCTTCCAACAGGTCGACGCGGAGATCCTTGGGGGAGGCCTATGTTAAGCAGTGGACTTCCTGTGGCTGAGATGATGATGATTAAATTCTACATTATACCTGAGTATTACGGTATATTTTACTCTGATTTTCGACATCCGGACTGATTGTTAATGGACGCGTCAAGGGGGAAACTTGAGTGTGGTCTGTTGGAGATTGTAACCTTCGTCGTGACTTATTATTTTTTATATGTTCTATTTTTAGAACTAATTGTATTTTGTTTGCCATAGTTACTTCTCTTTAGTCCGAAATAAACACTCATGTCAATAACATCATTTTACTAACTTTATTTAATTACTAAGAACATATACCATATTTACAACACGTTATCAGCACGAACGCTTAGTTCTTAGTTTTTTTCACGTTATTTAGTAAAATAAAGTTGTATATATTTTTGTGTGACTAGGAAATTGTAATAGTCTGAAAATGTCACGTGAATCTGGAGATGTTTCGAGTGTGAAAAATTCCCCTGCGTCGATCACATCTTTTCCATTTCCTTGTTTGAGGATAAAAGATGGATATCCGACTTGGAAGTTCAAGATGCGAAATTACCTTATCCATGAGGATTTATGGGAAACAACGGTGGATACCCAAATGGAGACACAACCCATGCCTCTACAAAGGTACGCAAAGACGCAAAGGCATTAGCAAAGATATGCTTATCAGTAGAAGGTGCAGCGATAACCCATATAAGATGTGCGAAAACTGCATCTGAGGCATGGACTTGTTTTGCAAAAGCCTTTGAAGATAAGGGAATAGGACGAAGATTATTTTTGAGCGTAGACTGTACAGGTTGAGTCTATCAGAGTTCAAAATATTGAACTATATATTAACGCAGTTATGTCAACCGCACAGGATCTTGCGGATATTGATGTAGTCATAGAGGACAAGTCTATTGCTGCAATACTTTTGGGAGGTCTAACTCCAAGGTATGAACCTCATTATGGCTTTAGAAAATTGCAATGTAGACGTGACTACAGAGTTGGTGAAAACAAAACTGCTTAATGAAATGTCCAAAGATGTGGCTACGTCATTAGACTCTGTTTTTCATGCGAAGAAGAAGCCTAAGTCAATGAAGAAGAATATAGTTTGTTATGAGTGCAAGACACCTGGACATAAGAGACCAGACTGTCCACAGAGAAACAAGAAGGAGAAAGGCAATGCGGTAAATACCAATGATACGATATTTACAAGTCTTAATACTTGAAACCCAAGAAAGGACATAATTTATGTAGATTCAGGTTGTACTAGACACATGACTTCTAGACGGACTGGTTTCAGAATATCTCGATACAGAATCAAGGTACTTTACTGTCGCTAATGGAGAACAGATTAAGTGCTGCGGAATTGAAATATTTCAATAAACACGCCCGAGAACGTGGTCAACAATATTAGTGATGTTGCTTATATACCAGATTTGAAAGCTAGTTTGTTATCTGTATATAAAACTGTTGAAAAGGGTTTTATTTGTGTTTTGATAAAATGGATGTAACTTTTATAAATCTGATACTTTTAATTTTACAGGTGAATCTGTTGCTCATGCCTCGCCCTGTGGTGGACTGTACGTTTTAGATGGAACTGTAAATGTTTCCGAGAATGTGCGGATAATTTTTGACACAAGATGTGCACTCTGGTTGTCAGGATAGTTATCAAATTTGGCATAAGAGGTTAGGACATTTGTGTCGTATAGGCATGAACCAACTGAAAAATCACAAGGTAGGTATAAAGTATACAGGAGTAGATAAAACTAGTTGTATCGCTTGCGTGGAAGGTAAACAAGCAAGAAAACCTTTCAAAAGGTTAGCGTTTAATAGGGCTACTTCCCTTTGGAACTGATCCATATGGATTTGATGGGACCGGTGTCTACAACTTCTTTTCAAGGAAATAGATATATGTTGACAATAGTAGACGATTATACGCGAAAAGTGTTTGCTTATTTTATTTCTTCTAAAACAGAAGTCAAAGATATATTTTGTGTGTTTCAATGTTTTGTTGAAAATCAGTTAGATAAAACAATTAAAGCAATTAGGACTGATGGAGGTAAGGAGTTCGTGAATAAAGAGTTTGTTGATTATCTTGCTTCAAAAGGTATAGAACATCAAACAACGACGCCTTATAGTCCTCAGCAAGTTGGAGTAGCGGAACGCACCCATCGTTCGGTTACAGAAAAGGCAAGAACGTTGCTAGCTGAAAGTTCACTACCGAAAGCATTCTGGGAAGATGCATTCCAAGTTGCCATTTACCTTAAGAATAGGTCTCCTCATCGAGCCTTAGGTGGACAAATTCCTTATGACAAATGGTATGGACGAAAAGGTGATCTTAGCCATCTAAAAGTATTTGGTTGTAGAGCTCTAGTCCATATACCTTCGTGTCACAGGAAGAAATTAGATGTCAAGGCACAGGAAGCAATTTTCGTCGGTTATTCTGAAAATCCAGGCACTTATATTTTTAGGGACCATGCAACCCACGAAAAGTTATTATATCCAGAGATGCAACCTTTTTGAAAATTGCTTTACAGCGCTAAAGCAGAAGCAATCTGTCGCACAGTCAGAATCTATTGTTATTTGATGAGCAAAAGAGATTGATTCTGAGTTTGATCATGACTGTCAATTCTATGACTGTGATGAGTATCAGCCCGGCGGCTGAAGCAACTTTACCAGTAAATCTAGAAAGTACAAAGAGTCAGTGACTCTGGAACAGCGAGAGTCTCTCAGTGACTTAAGGCTGCCTAGTGTGGAAGAAGTGACAGCGAATTTGGAACAGGAATCGCACCCTGAGCGCAGATAACCCTTCCAGAGACAGAAAAACAACAAATTTTTATAAAGCTTACAATACGTCAATGGTAGATTCTAATGAACCTACGACATATTACGAAGCTACTCATGCCGATGATGCTGATAAGTGGCAACATGCTATGGTTGATGAGTATAGTTCCTTAAGGAAACTCCATACATGGAATTTAGTAGATAGACCTAACAAAAGGTTATACCATGTAAATGGATTTACAAAATTAAAAGGGATGCTTATGGTAATATTATCAAGTATAAAGCGAGACTCGTCGTCAAAGGTTTTCATCAAGTTGAAAGTGTAGACTACAACGAGACGTTCGCACCAGTGATTCGTCATTCTTCCCTCCGCACGTTGTTTGCGATAGCTGCAGATATGAAGTTGAGAATGAAGCACTTAGATGTCGATACAGCTTTCCTTAACGGAGATTTAGAAGAAGAAGTTTTCATGGAGCAACCTCTTTGGTTTTATTGAAAAGGGTAAAGAAAACAAAGTTTGTTTATTGAAGAAATCTCTTTACGGTCTTAAACAGGCACCGCGAGCTTGGAATAAAAAGTTAAATGAAACGCTTTCTAAAATAGGTTTCATAGGAACTCCTTCCGAACCTTGTGTGTATACTAAACTTTTGGTAAAGAACTTGTAATATTAGGAATCTTTGTTGATGACATAATAGTCTTTTAATTCTGATTTGACATTTGACACTGTCAAGAATGATTTGTCGAAATATTTTTCAAAAAGATCTCGGAATACTGAAATGTTATTTGGGACTACAAGTTGAAAGTGATTCCTGAGAGTATAAGGTTGAACCAGCGAAATTATATTCTTTCTATATTAGAAAAATTTAATATGAAGGATTGTAAGGCCGTGGATACCCATTAATTAAAAAGAATATGGAAAAAGAATGGATGGTCAAGTCGGTGAGTCTTATCCTTATCAGAATTTAATAGGATGCCTCATGTATCTAGCGGTAAACACACGACCAGACATCGCTTACGCCACGAGCTATTTAAGTCAATTTAATACGTACTAAAAAAGAACACTGGAATGCTGCTGCAAAGGATTCCGCAATACCTGAAAGGTACCAAACTATTCATTGGTTTACAGGAAGAATAGAGAACCTTTAAAGGGTTTTGTGACGCAGACTGGGCAAACTGTCCAATCGACAGAAGGTCATACACCGGTTATGTTTACAAGTTAAGTGGAGGTCCAGTATCATGGGAATCCAAGAAGCAACCTACTGTTGCGTTTAAGTTCGGCCGAGTCAGAATATATGGCATTAGCGTTCGCCACGAAGGAAGCGTGTTACTTACGTCGGTTTATATACGAGATAACAGGTATACTTTGTTCAGTTAACTTAGCTTCTGACAGCCAAAGTGCCATTAATCTTGTTCGAAATCCTGTACACCACAGCAGGACGAAGCATATATAGATACTAGGTTTCACTTTTATTGGGGAAAAGGTATCTAATAATATTGTTGGTTAGAATATATAAAAGTAACGATATGCCTGCTGATGTACTAACGAAGGCCCTGACCTCTAGCACACAAACGATGTGTAGTTAACTTAGGTTTAGAAACTTAATTATTTTATTTGTTTTGTTTTCTGTCACAACTGCGATTAAGGGCGGCTGTTGGAGATTGTAACCTTCGTCGTGACTTATTATTTTTTTATATGTTCTATTTTTAGAACTTATTGTATTTTGTTTGCCATAGTTACTTCCTTTAGTCCGAAATAAACACCTCATGTCAATAACATCATTTTACTAACTTTATTTAATTACTAAGAACATATACCATATTTACAACATGGTCGACCTTAATCTTGGTAAAATGTTTCACAATTGAAAGTCACTTGAGACATTATAAGGCCTTGCTTTCAAAAAATAATGATCACTTTTGAATCTCTGGTCGAGTGGGGATGCAAGAGCAAATATTGGATGAGGGCTGTCTCATGACAAACAATGCGTTATCTGTCCCATGTGATGGATGGAAATGTGTTTCACTTACAGTTCTTCTTGAAAGAATAACAATTAATGTAAATGAGACTACTGTTAAACGCTCTTTTACATTAAACATTATATTAGCAAAATAATTACAGAAAACAATTTTAGACATTTTCACAACCAACCACAGAGAGAATAATGAATATAGGTAGTCGCCGCGACACATCTTCTCTTCGCCAGCCTGCCCGCGCAGCCGACATCACTCTCGGAAACGCCCGATGTCATTTTATTAGGATAGCGGCGCGTAACACTACGCTACTACAAGACCAAAGCAGGAGAATTACAGACATTAAATCGCTACCCCTGGCCGCTCGCTGTCGCCTATCACATCATCTCCCATTATCCTGAGAGCAAAACCAGCTGATTACACATATGCGTTCACTAGATATTTCTGATTCAGATTTAAAAATCAACATGCACCATTTTGTATTGCAATATTTTGCTTGAATTTAAACTCGCCAATCGTTTAGTTTCTATAAAGTTGAGCTGATTTTTTAATAAATTCAAAATTGCGTTTGTATGATTCATCATAATCATTATCAGCCGCGGGATGTCCACTGCTGAACATGGGTCTCCTCCAAAGATTACCAGATCGACCTATTGTAAACGGCCCGCATCCAGCGACCTCCTGCGACTTTTATGAAGTCATCTGTCCACCCTGGTGGACGTCCGACGCTGCGTTGACCGGTTTGTATGATTAAATTGTTCAATTGCCTGACTTTTATATTTCGTTAGGTTGTAATTGATTAAACGGCAAACTTTTATCTGAGAATTGAAAAGGCTTACTAGCTTTGAAAGATTCGGATAAAAATTCTAACATAATTTTTAACATTTAACAGTCCAGCATTAATTGCGCTCATTCGACGAGGTAATCTTCATCTCGTCAGTCGCCATTGACCCCACCCACTTACCATCAGGTGCAATGACGTGACTTAGCCGCGTCCGTATACAAAAAAGAAATGTAATGTTATGTATTGCTAATAATCTTAATTGTGGATACAACTCACTCGATGGTCATGTATCTCAATGCAACTAACTTAATGCTAGTTTTATCGACAGTAGCAGTAAATGATGCTGTGACTTATGACTTCTTCTTTAGCAACGTTTATTCTGGTGATTTTGTTTATGGTGTTAGACTCTTATAGCTTTACCTTTCAACGTCGTTTATGCTGTAACAACTCTTGTGGGGTTTTTATTAGCTGTTATCCTTTTACCTTCATACACAAACTAACTTGGTACCTGCTATGACGATGCATATGAACTGATCAACTGCATTCCTCATATAAACTCACCTACTTTTTCCAAAATAGGCGAATCAGGATGAAAAGGTTTGAAATGAGAACATAATACAAAACACGCGCAACTGCTACTTTTTAGAAAAAGTTTTTCAGCAACTCATAAAATCCGAAAACGCTCGTGATTCGAAGTGAAACACCAATTACTGCGCCAGCCGTAGGGTTGGATTGTGTTGTAAATTTATTTTAACTTTATGAAAATTTTATTTTAATGGGTTAATAATTTTCATTTTATAAATATA
>NW_023594961.1:0-10462 GCF_014839805.1 Manduca sexta | reverse complement strand
GCCCCGGTAATATTTACTTTCAATGAATATTGTTTTACTGTAATCTAATTCATATCCGTTTCTAGCAGCCACATAGCCTTTCAGTCGAGACCACATATTTTAATTTGGATTAAAATCCGGTTGATAAGGTGGCAGTCCACAACATAGTATTGCCCGTGTTCAGCAAGTAACTTGTCCACTGAAAATTCTGTTAACCTCTGTGTTTCAGTACCGAATTCGTTTAATATATTTTCAAAGTTCTCCTTAAATTTCCAGTGGCATTTGCCACTCGTTCTTGTTGCTTTTACGATAATTATTTACATTTTCATCCTTATATTTTTAATCTGTCGGCTTAGGTTACAAAATATGTATAAAACATCATAGAAAATTTCAGTGACTGATTGCGTAAAGGATTCCCTCGTTTTTTATGGATGTCATCGTACTTTTGAAAGTTGGGGTCTTTTATTTTGATTAAAATAAGAGAACTAACACTGGCTACAGAAATACTTTCCCAAAGATTTCACCAATCAATCAATATTGCAATGTTTATCGCTGGATATAGCGATATAAAATACCCAAAATTTGCTGATTTATTTGTAAATTTAATATTTATATATTTACATCGAAGTATGACTCCGGCTACCCCTTTACTGTATTACTTAGCCCGCAGATTTTTCTCTCTCTAACCGTGGATACCAACTATATATGCTCATGATATAAATAAGTATTACCTGTTTTTGAGTTTAAAACATGTACAAAAGTGTTATTAAAGCATAGAAGGGTATTGAATTGCAAAAATAATTATGTCTAACTCTTTAACATAACTTATTTCTAAGAAAGTAAAACGGACTAACTCCCAAGCCTAGCAAGGAGGATGCCAAATTTTAAGCTTTATGTATTAACACAATTCAAAAGACAAAATAAAAGCATAGAAAATTAAAAACAAAATCACCATTGTTCAATAATATCACACAGAAGTAAATTGTAGTTCTTCTTCATATAGGAGTTATGATGCCATGCCGCGGGAATTTGAGCTACACATTTGCCCACAAATGGCGCAAATGAGGGAGTTAGCAAGTTTTACGCGGGTTAATTTCACATCCAAGGAGTTGTCAGATATTATTGAGGCTCAAAAGTGACATTGTCGTGTGTTAGAGGCACTTGGTATGTTTTACGATTCTGTAGAGTTTTTGCTCGCTCTATCTGATGGTATCAAAACCTCATTTTCGGTAAAAATGGAGTTAGCAGCTCAGCACTCCTAGCCGACGAGTCATGTTGATTACTGTTTAATGTAGACTAACATGTCATTTTTTTTATTAAGATTAGCTAATTACAAAATATTTTCTGTGGTTCAACCGTTTATAAATGTTTATATTAGCTTAGTTTGTTACGTACGGTTTTTATGCGCGTATTTCGTAAATAGCACATGCATTACATCACTGATCACACGAATACAATTGGGTTTCAGCCCGATGCATTTTGTATTATGAAATTTAATTTATGGCCGGAGTTTTCTATACGGTTCTTATTTTGAGCTACACTTTATACAATTGCAATAAGCAATCGTAAATATCGATATGTAATGTGTGTGAATGATTAGTCATTACCACCCACCACCTTAAAAACATCTTGTATATATTGTAAACTTTAAAGTTGTATTATTATGATAAGGTTCTAATTATTTAAAAAACAATCAATATAAAACCACAAATTAAGTGTCAATCGTGATATTGTTATGTAAAGTTCTGCATACTGTGACATATACCTAATAATATTTTATTACTGTGAAATGGCAGCCGCTGCGACCAAAGTTTGGTCATTAGCGCATCTGGTAGCAAACATTCCGACAAAGCTGTCACTACCAATACCACTAAAATAAGTGCAACAAGCGACTGCAGGAAATATCAATGGAAATAATCATATCAATGATTTTACATAAGAATTAAATTATTTATTACGTTATAGGAAGCAATCATGACGACGTTGTCAACATGCATAACTCAGTTATAGACAAGACAATAAGTAAAACACGTAGGTATTAACTGCGTTCAGCCTCAGTTGGATGAATTCTACGGAACCAAATCTCTTTCATGTCGCTAGAAAGCGCGTCGCTTTGTACAACACAGAACCCATGTCAGTCACTGTACATAGGCACCAAGGCATTCAAAATTTGACAGCTATGTTCTGCCATCAGCGCTTAAAATAGTGTAAACGATTCTGTCAGACATTATTGCGTTGGCTCGTGTACAAAGTCACCTTGACGACGAGTGGTGGTCTCTCTAGGTATTTATGCTTTGGCGTTGATCCAGGGAGATGTAGGTCGGCTGTTGCCGCTCTCTGCTTAAAAGCGTACTCCTACCTCGAATACATTTTAAGCACGCTGGAATACAATCCTAAGTTTGAAAAAATGTAGAGGGAATCTTCATGAGATATTATTGCCGTTGGCGAAGTCTATTAATAGTCGTATGTTTTAGTTTAGCGCCAGTAACTACCACGTTCCAAATAAACGGAGCTGTTGTGCAATCGTAAAATAGCACGTTAACATAATATAAAAATATGTATCAAATATGTATGAACCTGTGTAGTAAGTGTACGAATGGATGTTTAAGCAGAACGGATACTTTTGTATAAACTCCCAGCGTGGAGTTATTTTCGTCATAAGACAGCTGCGATTGTCACTCGATAATAACAGCTGAGGATAACATTACAGTTATAATACAGACCATTAAATGTTTTGCCAACCCCCACTACAACTCTTATATTGTGTTGTTGAACTTGTAGCTAATTTGACTTTTAACCCCGCAGTTTTACAAGATAGATGGGCAGATTTATTTAGATATACTGAAAGTATTGGTAAAAATATTCCGAAAAAAGAGACGAAATTAGCGTGCTGCGTATTATTTACGTTGTTAATAACGTGTGGACGTAGATAAACATTATAAGACGCTAATCTTTAATCTACGTTGAAGTTAAAAGAGCTGAGCAGATATCAACGAGAATTTTGAAGGCATACAGTTTTTTTTTGAGTTTTAATGCGTAATTTTAGCAAGAAGTGATCGTCAGGATCAAAGTCCGGTTCATCAGAATCTGGACAACTGAAACAAGCAGAAACGCAAACTAAACGTATACATTTAAAAATCTGGGATTTTAATTGTACAAATTGTAAACACAGCACAATAGTGAATAGCATTACGAAAAATAGCTATATCTCAAAACACTTATGATACCTTATTTGAACATGACTGTTTATGCTAAAATCCAGAGGCTGTTTTAAAAATCAAAATTAGGTCCAAAACTGATGATTAAGTAGTTTCTTAATTCTAAAGTCCAAGTTCTCTACTTTCATCAGTTCGTTTTGTTCTGAACCGCTGTAACTGCGACATTCTAGATTCGATATCCAGGAATGGCATCGGTTGGTGTGTGTTTTAATATGATGCTCGGGAGTAGACCCTCGAGAATCAAAGGAGGTATCGTGAGACAGCCAACGATAAAAGTATGCCAAATTCTTTCTGCAAAATGCTTGATAAATGTGTTGCACCGATCCCACATTGAAGTGGAATCAGTAGGTATAATATAACAAGTAGTTATAATAATACTTAAAAATATTTATACTCGATATTGCATGAGTTATGACGGACGAAAATAAACGAGGCGAACTGAGAATACATTTACATATTTGGAATCTTTTTTCTGACACAAGTATGTATATTCAAATATTATTACAGTAAAAGCCACTTAATCCGATTTTAAATGGACTTAGCCAAAACGCATCTTAATTGTGAAAGCATATTACAGGAAAGGAAAAATTAAGTTTATTTTGCAGTGATTTTGGGTAAATATTGAATCATAAATAAAGTTGTTAGAAAGTAATTATGAGAAATGATATGTTTCATTTTAATTACGTTAAATTACTCAATGGAAGTCATCATCTAAAACTTTTAATCAGTTTTTGTACGAAGACCAGTCTTTCAAGCTCGAGATTGTGCATCATATGTTACAAGAAGCTTAGTTACGTTTTTGAAGCAACGTGGAATTAGGACTTTCCAATCACTAAGGCACTAAGACCTAATCCCTCTCAGTATTAGAGAAGGCCCGTGTCCAACAGTGGAACAGTATATAATACAGGGCTGATATTATTATAATCACTATCATACGTAACTTTGTCTGCTCTTTCTCTCTAACTGCCTCGGTGCAGTATTTGTATTTTGTATTGTATGCGCGGCAGGTACGCCACCGCTTATCGGACAAAGTGATATTAGGTTTTTCTGCCCAAAATCACCCAGAGTCTGGATTTTGTGTCTAATATGACGGTAGGCTCGGCTCCAGCTACGTCATGGGATGGAACACACAGCCGAAAAGAGGGTGGCCTGACCACCTTTACTAACTGAGGTACAACACTGATTGTACAATTAAGATTTTTTTGTACAGGCATAAAAGGTGATCAATCTGCATCTAATGGAGTAGATTCCAGATAGAGTGTCAATTTACCCTCGTCAGTCGAAACAATTGAATATACAATTTCGAAAAGGCAAATCTCATAAATATAAAATATCTAGTAATTTATATATAATAACAAAAAAACGACAAAGCTTTTGTAATTTTTTTATTGGTAATTGAATCCAAATTGTCAACCAAAAATAAGTTTCTTTTTTTTAAACCACTTTAGAAAATAATAAGTTTTTTCAATTTCCTAAACTTATTACATGTTCAGACATGTGCCCTTTTCGGAGTTGCATATTCAATTATGCCAACGAGTTGTAAACCGGATATACCTATTCTGTTCCCGGAACGCAACACTCTTACATGAACCACTATGGCGCGGTCATCTTGTGTACGTCGGTCGCTATCCGGGATCAAATATTATACCACTAGCACTGTCCACACATAGCGGTGGTCCCTCACCAGACGGCCTCTAGACACAACACTCAGACACAATAGAGACAGATAGCACACAGTAAACTAATGGTTTGGTTTACTAATAATTTTATGGTGATAATATATGGAAAAATAGTCGTGATACAAAGATTATTCCGCATCGAGTGCAATCACTACGCTTTAAACGACGTGTTGTTCTATATTGGTCTGGGTTATGAATATTTCAAAACATAAAAAATCCAGTAAGTTAATATAGCGTAACGGTAGGTTCAAATCCCACCTAAATTTAAAAACTTTATAAAATCGTTTCATGAAAAAATCCAAAGAAGCCTTTGATGAAATAACTACAAAGTACTATATAACATAAAATTTAATAGTAAAAGAACCAAGAAGGCATATTACATTTTGTGATGAAATAAAAAAAAAACAAAAACACGGATAATAAGCCTTGTTAGGAACCGGGCTTTCTTGGGTCACACTACCTTATAACAAAATGACTTTCCTTTTTATAAATTTTATAGACACAGAATAGTCTAAAATTAACCTACGTAATTATATTAGTATACTACATCACTCGCCGAACAGTACCGACCTAATCAGAAAATAATTACTCATTTCAAAACTTTACGTGACGTACAGAAAAACAATGCATGTGCCAAGCCTTTCGAATACTTTTGTTTAAGACCATTGCACGAATTCTATCGATATTATTCAATCGCCTCAATAAGTAATTTGTTTCTAAGCTTATGATAGACTAAATATTGCTCGCGACTTTGCCTGTATAATTACCCGTTATAAAAATAATCACTGTGTTCTTTTCTGGGAAAAAGTAACGTACATAATATGTGCCAAATGCCATCCAAATCTGTTAATCGGTTTTTCTGTTTACTGCTGACGCACATCCGAACGTCTTCACAATTTTTTGGGGTTGCGTATATCAAGTAAATATGTATAGGAGCCCGTCTTTCTGTGTATCAAGATCCTTTTTCTTAGGAACGTGTGGAAATATTACGATAAAATTAATGTCACACACTCGGGTCTAGGTAAAGTCTATTTATTTCAGCTGTGAACAAATAAACTTATAGTCAACGCGATTAAAAGACAGCATACGTAAAAGGAATAACTGAAAACCGTAAAATGTACTTTAATAACAAAAAAGTGTATTTATTTAGACAAACAATGGGCGAGAGGATCGAACGGCAAAGTTAAGTAAGCCAAGTTTGAACTTATATACTTACTCAATACCATACATATTATGTAGTTTGTACGGTGTCCTCGGTGCGGAAACTCACTCACTTGTTCGGTTTTTAATTAATAATGTTATAGTAGGTATAATTGTTTGAACTATAAATCAATATTTCTAGGACAAGTCTATTCATAATTTAAAAATAGTTCGAGTACAAAATTCCAACGTAAAATTGGAGTTAAATTGTATCCAAATTCGATACTGCTCGTGGACCTACATATATTTTAGCAACCAAAGTGTTACTTGTGTACTTTTATTTATATAAAAAATAAATATAATTACATTTTTGTACAACTTAAGAAAATAGTACATACTTAGTTATTTAACAGCAATATTTTACTTTCTTATTTACGCACAACAGGAAATTGAATAAGGGCTATTCAATTGTCTTTAAGTTCAATTGAAAATTACGATAATAGGTGTCGCTATAACATCCTTTATATTATAATCTTATAATGGAGATTTTTTTATAGGTAATAAATTATATGATGATATCATTTCCTAAAGGATAATGCTATAACGTGGTGCTCAAATATTTTAACGTAACTGCCACAAAAATATCTCCTTTCAACATCGATCACATTAAACTTGCTTCAACAGATTCATCAAAACGGATAAAATTTCTGTACTCGAAATAACGCGATACTAAAGTAATCATTTCCTAAAATATTCCAAACATTTCGAGTATGGTTCTGTGCGGGAGTTCGATTTAACATCGGTGTATGTACTACGTGCCTTCAGTTGAGGAAGCAAAATAAAAGTCCCTGAATACCGATTTTAATGATGCTTTTAAATGGTTATTTTATTGTAATTGGGCCAAAAACAAACTGCGGAATGGTTCAAAGAATATGTGAAACAGAATTTCTTACAACTGATTTTACATAATATATTACTTGTGCCCACTAAATTAACACTTGTTTATTATACAAAGTACCTACATACATTATTAGCAAATAATTACCCTGACATAAGTACAACATAGTATACGCTATAATCTATATAATCCTTGCAATACAAGTATGTGGGTAGATAGCCAAGTAAGCAAAGCTTACTTTAAGCGCCATCTACACGCGTTTGAAGAAAGCTTGTAAAAAAGTACGAGAATAAACTCACTGAAGCAAACTACAGAACATGAGTCTTATTTTTATACTGCTCAAGAATGCTTGCTAAGAAAATGGTTTCTTAATTAAACATCAGATGACGCTACATTATCTATATTTTGTAAATTAAATTATCAGATTTTTTTAGCACAAAGATATACTTAAATGTTGTTTATTTTTTTAAATTAAGAAAAAAAATCTGCCTATTATGGCGTATGATCTTGTACGATCAATCCCACAGGCCTTTTACAAAACGATTTATAACAAGATGATCTAACCCCCCCCCCCCCGGATCTACCGCTCCGAATTGCACGCCAATTTTGAAGCTAATAAAATCAGACATTTAATCCAAATTTCCGCCGTTATTCTGCCATATTTGGGGATTTGGAATAACATAACACATCTTAGCACCAATGTTACCAGCAATAAAAAAATGTGATTGCTTATCGTGTTTAAAAAAAAATTGCCGGTTAATACGTAAGTAGTTTACCTACCTACAGGCAGTAAGTATAATATTGCCTATCTGTGATGTTATCAATCTCCTTTTGTCAGCAGCTCCCATTCTTTACAATATTTTATCATAATACGGTAAAAGCATGTAGATTGTTTTTAATGTTCATATATTTTCACGTATTTGAATACAATTAAGATACATATCTAGTAAGTACATTGTTATTTGCTACCACGGAGGAGAGTATGATATAAAAAATAATATCAGCCCTATATTATATACAGGGCCGTAGCTAGGGGAGGGCATTGTGGGGCAATGCCCTACCTTAATAGGTAATCAACTAAATTATACATAACTACTCAATCAAAATATATGGAGTAGCGGGTTTTTTATTTCACGATTTGGTCCCATAATAAGAGTTATTCGTATTGATGGATGGAATAACCTCCTTTCGAGATTTAAGGGATTTTTCTTACAATCTGTATATTACCCTAACAATTACGTAAGTATTAACCTGGCTCATTCATGTTGACAAGGCAAGAAGAGAAAAAATCGATTGTTCAGATCAGATCTAGTAACATAATTACTTCCGCCCTAGCTGTAACCACGGCTGCCCTACCTTAATTCAAGTCTAGCTACGGCACTGATTATATACTGTCCCACTGCTGGGCACGGGTCTCCTCTACTACTGAGAGGGATTAGGCCTTAGTCCACCACGCTGGCCTAGCGCGGTTTGATAGACTTCACACACCCTCAAAATTCCTATAGAGAACTTCTCAGATGTGCAGGTTTCCTCACGATGTTTTCCTTCACCTTTAAAGCGAACGATAATTTACAACGAATACACACATGATTTTAGAAAAGTCAGAGGTTTGTGCCCTTGCGATTTGAACCTGCGGACATTCGTCTTGGCAGTTCGTTTCACACCCAACTAGGCTATCGACACTTTTTATCGGAGTGTAATTTGGCATAATTAAAGTACACATAGAGTGAAAAATAAAAATTTTGTTTAAGTGTACATAAAATGCGCTACAAATATATTAAATTCGACGTCATATTTTTACTACAAGTATAATTAAATAAACTAACCTATGTTATGCAAATAAAACATAAATTCCCATGGTTTAAAATAATTATCTGGCGGCCTGTCTTTTAGGTACGGCTATGTTGATAATAATCTTATTTGCAAGACTCTTGGAAAAAAATATTCTAGTAATTACAACATGTAAATCTATTGCCGACGGATGGTACCTAATACCTGCTGTATTGAACCTGACTCCTGATATAGAGCGAGAATAATAAGTAGCTCTAGAGAGGGTTAGACTGATTGGGGTCGTCGGCGGGCAGCAGGGGCTGTCCGCCCTAGTGCATTTTGTGCGTATTTGCACAATTTTCGGTTGATCCCGGATGGACGGCAGTGTGCAGTTGGCCTCACGCTGCCGTAGACGCCGAGGGCGTCCTTCGGTGCGCGGGGGCTTCTGAGCCTCCCCCCCACAGGAGACGGGCCGCACTAGGCGGCACCGCCCAGGGGCGGCTGTGGATATAGACTTAGATATTTCCGTCAGAGGAAGCCCGCAGTCATCCCTAATACGCCGAAGAGGAACACCGCGGAGTTTTAGTTGGTATGCCGTGCGTTCTATATAGGTTAGGGTCCCTACTCGGCCCGGCGGTCGCCTGAAGGTCGACATCAAATCCGGGCGGCGCAACGCCGGGTCGTAAGGCACGGTGACCCCAACATAACCGCTCAGTCGCCCCCCACGAAGGCTGGGCGGTAGTCATAAGACACTTTCACCGCGAAAACAAAACAAAAAAGAGAGGGTTAGACTGCCCTCACATAAAGTACACAATTTCATTAATGTTGTCTTGGTTTCGCCATCACCACTAAGCACTAGTTCTTGGGTAAGTATAAAGTTCGGAGTTCGATTCCCCGTAGCGATTAGTTGATGCGGAATTTTCAACCCTGTTGCCATAGGGCAAGACAGACACAGCAGAGGCCTTATTCACAGCTAGGTACACGTTATTTTGACTGCGTAATAAGCACGTAACGCACGGCGTAGCGTGTAAGACAATAGAAATTGGCATTGGTAGGATATATTATGTACTTTATATCCGCCCGGGTAGCGTCCACCGTACACAAGGTGTTTCAACCCGCCATAGTGGCCCTTATAAGTGTGTCGCGTTCCGGTATCATTCCGGTATCCGGTATGACCCTACCCACCATACCATAAAGTGCAGAGCGGTCACCGAACACGTGTAAAAAACAATGCAGGTTACCATCCCACGATAATTTCACGAAGATAACGTAACACGGCCGGGTTACGATTTTACACTATCATAGATCATAAGACCCGTTGTCCTTTGTTATAACATAAAAATCGCGTTCTAAAGTTATTCCAATCCAGGACACGCCATCTCGGATTTATTAACCACCCGATGCCGTGGCACTAATGAAAATCCGCAGTGCTTTATTTTGAAAGTCTCGGACTGAGCGTATCCATAAAATTGCAACTTCGACAATAATGAATGTTGGTTAAGACCAAATAACGTTTTGAGAATTCGCACGCAAACTGTCGCAGTGACCGTATATATGTATTGTAATTCCGTGGACTCTAGGTGTCGATCGATAAGCCTATATTTATATACCTATTCGTCATCTATACATATTAAAATAAATATGTCTCATCAAATTGCCAAAGGTCATAACCCAACGCCAGTCATTAATGAAAATCTATCGATCAAACGGATCAAGATCACATCCGGGCGGGCAGCGTGCGCCGGCGCAGAGTTATTCCCAGAGCGTCGCGGCAGTCG
>NW_023594960.1:0-10472 GCF_014839805.1 Manduca sexta | reverse complement strand
CCGTCACGACTCTGAATGATGAACGAAGTGCGGTGCCAGGAAATACTTGTAATTCAAAGTTCTATGTAGCATCTATTGGCAAAAGCTGCAATAATGTTGACATTCAGTCATTCGTGCTAGATTTCATCTTAGTTAAAAATATAGGCATAAACTAATCATATAAAGCTATAACATTATTACATAACGAATTATTTAATTAACTAGTACAGTCCAATTAGTTATCCAATATTCTGAATAATCCTATTGACGTTAAATTAATATCCATTAGTAATATTTGCGTTCGCAATAATAGTTAATTAAAAATTACCAGATTTCAATCACATTCGAGTCGATATTATTGGATAATTCATTAAATAGTTAATCTGGCCTCACAGTTCGACAACCTATTTAATTAACTGTAATAATATGTCACGGACATTTTTCTAGTAGTAGTTGGCCTACAAGTTTTTCTCTTCCAATTCCTTTAACTATTTTTTTATCTGTTCTTTTTACAAAATTTCTACATCGTGTATTTCTAAGTTTTCTATATATTATACGAGGCTTAAATTCATTTTTTTTATTAATACGGGCACAACAAAGTGACTCCACTGCACGTGATGGTAAGTGAAGTGGGGTGAAATAGAATGTCGACTGACGAGAGATGATTACCCTCGACGGTCGACACAAAATTATGCCGGCCTGTTGGAACAGTATACACAGGTTGACCGCGGAACACGAGACACTTACGTGGGCCACTATGGAGGGTTAACCTTGTACGGTCGCTGTCCGGGCGGATATAAAGTTGCTGGTACCACCAGCAAACTGATTTACATGCAATTACAAAATGATAGCCATACGACCTTACTTGTCTATTTTACGTTCTATTTTACCAGTTCACAAATATTAACAACCAATGGCAGTAATAAGAGTTTTAAATCAATCAGTGGAGCCAATTAGCGAAACTGTCCATTGGCAGTAGAAGGCTCGGTCATTATCCACAACCATCGATCTTCGTTCGTCCCCAGTGGAATCACGAACGGCAATATTAAAGATTATCTTTGACCACTTGATTCATATTTTTTAACAAAGAAGATCTACGTATATACGTCAATAAATTTAAAAAAGTTAAATATTTCGAGTAAATTGTTTCGTGTATTACTTTTATCTATTGATTGTACTTAGCTTTTTACAATTTATTATATCTAGACTTACTTTTTTAAATAGATCTCTAGTAAAGAGTTTTTATCGTAATAAATCAGTGAAGTTTAATATCAAACTTTGTCTTCATTAACATGGCCTAGATAGAATTATTTTAACGACTTTTTTTAAAACCATTAAGACTTGCTCGCTCAGGATTATTTTATACTATCTACATTTTATGACAGAAAGTTTTATAAAGTAATAAACTTATACCTCTAGGAATCTAGAGACGACAAAATCTTTTCTCAGCTACGCTTAGATCGGAAGAAATCAGTAGCTTGCCAAAAAGGGGCCCTATATCTAAATTAGTTAGGGCCCCTTCAGGCAAGTGCGAATTTTTGAGCGCTCGCTTAGTTTAATGTAGGTTTGGGCCAAGAGGTGCCCCAAAGCTCAGGGGCCCCGTATCACTGATACGGCTGATGCGGCGGTTGCTAGGCCCCTAGTAAAAATAAACAGTAAAATCTTCTCAATAACAAAAACCAATATATTATGAGTGTTACAATAACTTACAACAAGAACTAGACAGTCGGGAGTTTGGTAAGCAATAACATTGTCAAGAAAATAGCTTGTCTGCTCTTATCACGGGGGAAGTGACTGCTTTTAACGTTTACAGCCCATTTGGAATTAAAAAATGGCTCTTTTATTGATACGTTATCTAGAAAAGATAGGAGAAAGTAATTCCCATTAACACAAGATTATTAAGATAGAAAATATTGTCTATGAAAGTATGGATAAATTCTCATTATAGAATCTATTTTCAGATAAGTAAAATAGTCTAAAAGCGTATATGCAACCTAGTTCGCCTTTAATTAATTACTTAGGATTTAATTACTACACTAGTTTCGTTATGCGTTAGGTCTACTGTTAGTTGTTATAAGAAACTAGCTGTTGCCTGCGGCTCTTCCCACGTCATAACTTTTCTGAAATCAATATTTTCTCGAGAGAAAAGTAACTTTTAGCAGTCAGAGCAATAAAGCTTCCTATTACAGAAAGAAAATATTCAAAATCTGTTTAGCAGTTTCTTAATTTAATTATTACTTAATACATAATATGTCTATTTTTATTACTAGAAGGTAGACAAAAGTAAAGGTAGAGTTACTTGGTTAGCTTTCCCCGCCATCCTCGCCAAACACCTACCCTACAAGATAAAAGTATTTTGTGCCACCTTAAAAGGGGAAGAAGGATTGAACCACTGTGGAGAATCATAAACGCCTCTGAAAATTACTTAGTCACTTTCCCCTTATTGATTTCGATTTACGAGTGCGGGAACATACCGACTCCCGGATCTAATATATTTTATGAAATGTAGAATTATTGAATTTATTTAGTGGAAATATTTAAAAAAAATACTATTAAAGAACAAAGTGAACATTTTCTTCAATACACTGTAATAATAGTTTATTTAAAACAAAGGGAATATTGTTTTCTATTATTTAGTATACATAAAGATGAAATTACCTCGATTTTATGTTAGCTAGCTCTTATTTTTAATAAAATTGGTTACTATATTTATTTAAATGAGAACACTTTGAACATTTTATATCAATAACTATAATAGTCCATTGAAAAGTTACATTTGGGGTTGCGTTTTTAGAGGACGCAATTTTATTTTTGAGGTGTAGGGGTCAGTCTAAAGCTAAAACCAAGTTTGTGGGTCGCCACCTTTGTCCCACGGCCGCCATCTTGAAAATAGTTGAAAGGAAGTTTACGATGTATCTCTTAAACTATTTATCTGACAAAAATGTATAAACATTTCTTGTTGCAAAATTAAATTCTCTACAACTTTGTTTAGTAACTTTTGTCGTAGAACTATACATAAAAATTATAAGCGAAAATGTTAAGAAATTCAATGTTAAGCAATGTCCATTGCAACGTCATCAGAACGTGTGTTTATAAGGTACATAATACTTTTTTTTTTTGTACTCATTAATACCCAAATACCCAAGGGACCATTAGGGAACAAAAACATTGCCTGCTATTATAATTATTATTTTAACTTATTAAGAATAGCTGATGTTGAAGTTGTCGTAGTGTTATTGCATTACATTTTGACTTTTAAAAGTCAAAATGCTAATAAAAAGTAGTTTTCGATAAAAGTTAAAATCGTGTCTAAAAAATCATTCGAAATCGGTCTGCAGAATTAAAACAGAATAAAATATGTTACGTACAGAAATATGTAGCACAACTAAAGATATGTTGAACGACAACTTCAACACAATATTATCAGCTATTTAAATAAGAACAGGTTTGAAATTTTATATCAATAACTATATAACTATAAAAGTAATAATTTTATAGAATTATTTATTATTCGGTACTAAATAACACCGTTTTCTTTTATGGGCCACGTAAATTCACTCCAAAACTTTGTAGGCGATCGCACCAGTCCTTCGACAACCTATAAAATCAAACAGGTTAAACTAATGATTTCTTATGTTTACACGAATATTAGACATTTGAATAAAACTGTACGACTGTGAGCTCATTCTGCGTAAATGGGACCACCAACAGCAAACAAATTGTATTATTGTAAAATGTTGGTAGATTTACCTTTAATTTTGACTTTTCGTTTGACCAACACCTCAGTCCGCGCCGAGACCACGAAGGCTGCAAAGTCTTCGAAACGTCGGAAGAAAATTATAACATAAAAACCGCGAAAAAATCCGCAAAATAGTTTTATTAAAAAGCTTACATTTATTTAAAGAATTACAGAACAAACAACAAAACAAAAAACAAAGCATTCGATGAAATTACAAAATAATCAACAATGAAAATCTTGAACAATTTGTGGGCGCAAAATCTTTATTTAACCCGTCAAAGGTAAGTGCTAATGCATCGGTTAAGTTATAGCAAGGCTCTCGGCGAGTAATGGGTTATCTAAAGCTTAAGTGGCTATTTACCCGCGACGTCATGCTGAAGCCGTCGCCTGTTCTCACAGATGAAACAGACGGGATTCTAAAATGCATAGTTGAGGGTTGAAGTTTCGTAAATTGTTTCTAAATAAACATGACCGACGAATATTGGATACACTTGATTGACAACTTTATTCATAGAAAACCGCAACTTGCCTTATATATATATTAATTAAATTCTAAAATAATTGATATTAACGAAAGATTTGTCGCTAATAAAATTCTTATAAGTTTATTAGCAAATTATAATAGACTCTTTTCAAAATCCATTAATTATATAGTAAAAAAATAAACACACGAATTGGGAACCTCCACCTTTTTTTGGAGTCAGATAAAGTTACGATACCTACTTTTATAATTACTTATTTCATGTTTACAGAAAGGACGTAGCTGAAAACTTCACATAAAATTAATCCAAAAATAAACCTAATGTTATAAACGTATATGTCTTGTTTTTCATTGTTCATGTTTATAGATATGTATTGTTTTTCATTGTTCATGGGAAATTAGACTTTACATTTAAGCTCATACAAATGTAGATCTCAGCTGAAGTGTTAACTCGCAGAGCCGAGTTTTTACTCGAGTGGCCAATATTTATCCGAGGACCTAACCTAACACAAAACCAAGACCCCTGTTTATCTTTAAACTTGGAGTGCTGCGTACGAAGATTTCCCTCCGAATGACTGCCGTCAAGTTTGACAGCTCTTGTCCTTTCGTAAACAAAGCGATCGACCCTAGTAGGGTCCATTCGACTTTTGTTTTGAGGCTTAGCTAAGGACTTAATACCAGAAGTTTGTTTTTTGTTCTTTTTCTTCAAGAAGAAATTTTTAGAATAAAAATTGAGTTTGAAAAATTATTTACGTATTCATAAGGACCTAAGTTCTTGAAGACGGCGTAAGTGTTGATTGACTGTATGTTGATGCCATCTTTGAAGTGTTCTTGTTTCCTTTAAAGATAGTCGAACGTCGTTATTGAATAAGTAAGATTAAATGCTAGTGGTGGGGATATATTTTATATCCGCCCGGATGGTGTTAAAACCCGCCATAGTGACCCGTGTAAGTGTGTCGCGTTTCGGCACTATCATGTGTATACCCGGCACCAACAGGCTGGCATGATTGTATTGACTGCCAAAGGTTAATCATCCCTCGTCATTCGACAATCTATTATTAGGTTAATTCACCGTGCCGGATTAAAAAAATCATTACAATCTATCTCCATATTGGTTATTACAATGTATTGCAAAATTTAGGCAACTGAACTACAAATTGAAGCCCAGATAGAACTAATAACTCAATTTCAATTACGGTAACCTTATAAGTAATACAGGGCAGCATTCAAGACCCATACGACCTCAAAACTCGATGAGTCTCAGACAGGACTCAACTTTAAAGTGCACTTCAAAGCAAATGTTACGTCTCTCCGCAAACTTTCAACCGCCTCCAATACACTTATCAATATAAACGAACCACGAACTTCGTTAAGACTGACCAGGTCGAAGAGGTCCTTTAACTGGCTAAAATTAAATTCGTAACGCTAATTACGCTCCAAGTATAAATTAGTAGCCGCTTGTACGCTCTAAAAGTTTTCAACATTTTATAGGTTCGTCTCGACAAAATGTTTTAAAACTACTACTCCTGTCCAAATTTTAAGTGAAAATAAGTTTTATATATTACTCGATAGTAAACATTTTAAATTCAGCTATAGCGATACGCTATAGTCTTTATATTATTCAGACATGGACGGTTGTTTGTCATTTTCAAAATTCTGGGTTCACTTCTTTAGGTTCTTCCAGTTTAATTAATCTCCTCATGCATTCAGAGTCAGGAAACTTATAACCTTACTATCTTAGGGGTCGTTCAAGTATTAGTCAGAAACGTTGAATGATATTTGTAATTTATTAAAACCAATCCCTTTAATACCACATCACGTGGTAATGTCAAAATGAAAAAAATATTTTTCTCTTCAACAGCATTAAACACATTTTTTTTACTGTAACAGTTAGAGTCTAAAAGAGAAACATAATTATTTCATAACACACAACAAAAGCTGTAATAAACTCTAAGGAACGTAATTCACTTCGATAAATTAGCATTCAGAAGTAATTAGGCAACACCGAGAAGCAGAAATTACCTCACAAATTATTTCATTTTTAGTAACCATGTTAACATTCATTAACTCACTCAAAGCAAGAGGTTTTGAAGAAACAAACAAAAAACGAGACGGAAAATCTTGAAGTTAATTAAAACTGGCTTTAAAGTCGTCTGGAAAGTGTACTGTCATTGTTTTAATACATAGTATAACAATCTTTGTAAACCTCTGTATTTAACCAAAAGCATAAGAGATAAGTGAAGCAATAGGAGCGCACTTAAAATCACAAATAAACAACTACAGTAATTTATATGAAGTACAGCATAAAAAGAACAAACCAGTACTTCAGCAAGAGCATTTGTTATTGAATAATTCATAAACCGATTTACATTTCCTCCACAAACTGCAAGAAACAAAATGGAAACGATGTTGTCATCCAGCGCCGTAAACTTCCGATGATGCATTTTAAAAATCTCCAATGAATTTTCTATCACACTACTTTTGAATATGTATCGAATTTTTTTACATATGTCTTTAGTATAAAATCATTATTATTTGATTATTTACAAAATGGTTGCGAAACGTTTAAACATATGTATGAAATTCTCGTGTAAAAACAAAATGATAATTTAAAAATGAGGCGACAATTTATGATAAATACATCAAATATATCTGTAGCGAGAGTGATTACGTACAACATAGAACACATAAAAAATTAAATGATGATTTAAAGTATTTGATTAGGAATGTCATATAATTTATTTATAAGTAATTCTTTTATACAAATTCCATGCGTTATTATGTTATTGTTATGCGAACGAATGAATAAACGAAAGGAACGAATGAGAATGATACAAAAATAAGACGAAAATGGCCCATCTGAACCGCATTAAATTCAACACAATATCACAACGTAATAAGTATTTCTTTGATAGTCAAACCCTGTAAACATATGTTCCCTAATTGCGTCAGTCAAGCGTAGGGTAATAGCGGGCTGGAGATCTCTCTGAACTCTGAAACCATTGTTGGTTGTCTTGTGATTGTGGTTTACGATGTCGGCGTACATTTGTAATGCATCCTCGTTCATCCACGGCTGCACTTGATTGCTTCCATGATTAATAGTATTCAATAGTTTATTGTACAATACTATGTACATGGCATTTATTTTACATCCTTTTAAGGCGCATGAACTTATTTTGCGCTACATTATACTCAACGAAATAAAAAAGATAAAATCGATTTACCAACTGTTTTTTTAAAAAAGCGGAAAAAACGTTTAATTGTCCTGTGTTTTCGTTCGATTAAAAAACATTGACACAATGGCGTGTCGGCGACTACGACAATATATACAACGGACTTTTGTATTTGACATCGCAATTTCAGACCTGGTGAAAATCTCGTGATGAAACAGAATAATCCGTAAAATAAAACAGC
This sequence comes from Manduca sexta, assembly GCF_014839805.1. Lineage (NCBI taxonomy): Eukaryota > Metazoa > Arthropoda > Insecta > Lepidoptera > Sphingidae > Manduca > Manduca sexta. The sequence goes on along the minus strand of NW_023594960.1, from coordinate 2,859 downwards.
TATAGTCGTTTTTTAAACAACCATCAGAGAAACCACTAGACATTGCTTCATGTTAATGATAAATTATGCAAGCCGAATTCTAATTACGAATTCACAAACGGGGATTTCAATTCCATGTTAAACATACCCAAACGATACATATGTATAGGATTAGTTAAGATTATGGGTATATGTTATTTTAATGCAAACACTGAATCCGGCAGTCGTCTGTCTGATGTGGAAGGCGGTGGCAATCTGTCGCTGTCGACACCAGATGGTCCGGGCAATGATGCATGCAGGGCTGGCATGCTTCACGGCGTCAATCTAGATAATGCATAATGGCCTCAACTGAGGTCCAGTTGCATTGACCGACATGGGGAGTATACTCGATGAAGGCAATTTTTGTTGAGTACTGAATAAGTTAATGAAGAGCACATGACCGAATAATGCAGACTATTCGTAATAAAAATAATACGAACGATTTTAGTGAATGCTATAAACAAATATGTTATCTGAAGATGCAATAAATGTAATAAATTCATACACTTCAGTGATATAAAACTCAGTATCTAAAAACACTTAAATTGCAACCCTATTAGCACAACATGCTTGACTTAGAATATCCGCGCCTTTCCAACTAAGCTTTGAGTTTTCCCGCAAGAGCGAAATCCGTACTTGCCTTTGTTTACATACATAGAAAAATACGGCTACATTCTTGGTACAAACAACTTTATCATAATATTGTGAGCTGGTTATAGAACAAAAATAAACTCAATTAACTTGAAATTACAGTTATTTTTGTTTTAACGGTTTTATAGTTTATGGTTATATAGCCTCTTCAAACCTTACACATAAACTCTTATTGTTAACAATATTCGAAATTTAGACATTGTTACTAGAAATTGATATAATACAGGATTTTTGAAAAACTAACATTACCTATTTTAACACAATATGTGTGATCGGTTCGTGTCTGGTTGATGTGTAGTGAATGAAATAGGTAAAAGTATTGTTCGATATATTTTCAATATATTTACATTCAGGCAAGAAGTAAAATACAATTATGAGGAAAAATAATGTTTTCAAATGGTCATTAAAACCCTTATTGTAACCAATAAACGAATGACCAAAACACGTGACACGAGAATCATACGCACATGATAATAACATGATTCATGCATCAAAATACATCACACATGATTCATATCAATTACTTTGATTTATGACGTCAAAGCCAGTCTAATAATATGATAATAATAGCCCTATATTATATACTGTTCCTGCTGGGCACGGGCCTCCTCTACTTCTACGTGGGTATACATAGGTCTTAGTCCACCACGCTGACCTAGTGCACGTTGGCACACATCGCATACCTTCTTCGAAATTCTTGACTGAATACGAGTATGTTTTCTTTCACCTTTAAAACAAGCGATAATTCACAAATAATACACACACAACTTTAGAAAAGTCAGAGGTCCTTACCTTTGAGTTTTGAACCAACTAGGCTATTGCTGATTAAAATAATGCCGATTTAGTTATATAATTAATTAATAAACATAGAAGGATAGTTGGATATATTTTTACAGCACAATTCAAAAATATTCTGGAATGCAGGCAAGTTAGTCACGTGATCATAACTGAATTAAATTATCATGCTCATGACCAGCTGTAGGTCCAAACCAGAGTTCGTGAGTAAATTTAAATGAAGTGACTAATTTGATTGAAGGGAATATGGACCTTCTGCGATATTATCGTACAAACGTAACGGCAAAACTGTATCGCATCAGATTTTAGACAAAATTACCACCGCGGTCGATCCTCCACCACGTGATGCATTCAACATGGATTACAGCGTCTCTCTGCGCAATACACAAACTACAATTTACAAAATACAAAACATTTCGCACCATCTAAAACTGGAGGCGAGATGCACACTAATACAAAACTTTTACCAGCAAACATAATACGAGTTGTGCAGACTCGTATTGTGTCCAGTCAGCGGAAGGTAATTGGAAAGTTGGGAAGAACGGACTCTGTACAACTTAAAGTAATTGCGAGCGCCAACAACTATTCGTTTTAATATACAAGTGACTTGTGTGCATTGCTGTTGTAACTCTAAAAGATTTTAAAAGTGTATATCTTTAGTTGCACAGCAAATTGGTACTTATTGCTACTACTTTTTATAATAATTATATAGTAAAAATGAGATAATAAGATTGAAAAGAAACATTGACTTTATTCACACGATGGCCATAACCGATTTCAAAGGCAAAGCTATCAGTCAACTTTACTTCTCAAATTAATCTAAAAATCTTCATTAGGTACTAAATATCATTGCATACGAACATTCGTAAGTCGTTGGACCTGGTTAAAGTAACATTGGCGGTAATCCCCGCGCCTTTTAGTGCCTTACAGACATAAATCTTCACTGTTCAGCGAGAGCGTGTGAAATGAAATCTCAAAGCGAACAGAGCATGGTAGAGTGCAGGAAATCTCCGCCTCTGCCCTCACATACAATTTTATACGTGGAAATAAAGAATTCTACAAAAACATTCGTAAAAATCTACTTACCGGCCCTTAGAGAAAGGTAATGCTTGTAGATAAGATGGTAATGTGCTGGTATGATATAAATTTGTATCAACAATAGAGATTCATTAACCAGTATTTACGAATTTCCTATATTGCTGTCCGTTTAAATTTTATATTAAATCATGCTTGCTCTCTCCATTTCCACCAATCTGCTAACAAAAAAATATATTCAGGTTTAAAGAAAAGCTAATGTAACTATGAATCCACACGTCTAATCACTAATTTATCACTGAGAGGAGGACAATGTGTCTGCATTCGGCTTGTAAATCTCTTTTAATTAACATTTTCACA
>NW_023594959.1:0-10483 GCF_014839805.1 Manduca sexta | reverse complement strand
TTGGTAGTTTATTTAGCAAGTAGAAAACTTTTGAGTGTGGCGAGCGCGGGCACGCCACCCAGCGGAACAACAGCTGAAGCTTTATTGTATAATAACCCTTACCGCGAGCATAGTTTGAATGCATCGCCTTGAGTGTGGCGAGCGCGGCACGCCACCCAGCGGAACAACAGCTGAAGCTTCTTATTGTATAACAACCCTTACCGCGAGCATAGTTTGAATGCACGCCTTGAGTGTGGCGAGCGGGGCACGCCACCCAGCGGAACAACAGCTGAAGCTTCTATTGTATAACAACCCTTACCGCGAGCATAGTTTGAATGCATCGCCTTGAGTGTGGCGAGCGCGGGCACGCCACCCAGCGGAACAACAGCTGAAGCTTCTTATTGTATAACAACCCCTACCGCGAGCATAGTTTGAATGCATCGCCTTGAGTGTGGCGAGCGCGGGCACGCCACCCAGCGGAACAACAGCTGAAGCTTCTTCTTGTATAACAACCCTTACCGCGAGCATAGTTTGAATGCATCGCCTTGAGTGTGGCGAGCGCGGGCACGCCACCCAGCGGAACAACAGCTGAAGCTTCTTATTGTATAACAACCCCTTACCGCGAGCATAGTTTGAATGCATCGCCTTGAGTGTGGCGAGCGCGGGGAATGCCACGCCTTGAGTGTGGCGAGCGCGGGGCACGCCACCCAGCGGAACAACAGCTGAAGCTTCTTATTGTATAACAACCCTTACCGCGAGCATAGTTTGAATGCACGCCTTGAGTGTGGCGAGCGCGGGCACGCCACCCAGCGGAACAACAGCTGAAGCTTCTTATTGTATAACAACCCTTACCGCGAGCATAGTTTGAATGCACGCCTTGAGTGTGGCGAGCGCGGGGCACGCCACCCAGCGGAACAACAGCTGAAGCTTCTTATTGTATAACAACCCTTACCGCGAGCATAGTTTGAATGCACGCCTTGAGTGTGGCGAGCGCGGGGCACGCCACCCAGCGGAACAACAGCTGAAGCTTCTTATTGTATAACAACCCTTACCGCGAGCATAGTTTGAATGCACGCCTTGAGTGTGGCGAGCGCGGGGCACGCCACCCAGCGGAACAACAGCTGAAGCTTCTTATTGTATAACAACCCTTACCGCGAGCATAGTTTGAATGCACGCCTTGAGTGTGGCGAGCGCGGGGCACGCCACCCAGCGGAACAACAGCTGAAGCTTCTTATTGTATAACAACCCTTACCGCGAGCATAGTTTGAATGCACGCCTTGAGTGTGGCGAGCGCGGGGCACGCCACCCAGCGGAACAACAGCTGAAGCTTCTTATTGTATAACAACCCTTACCGCGAGCATAGTTTGAATGCACGCCTTGAGTGTGGCGAGCGCGGGGCACGCCACCCAGCGGAACAACAGCTGAAGCTTCTTATTGTATAACAACCCTTACCGCGAGCATAGTTTGAATGCACGCCTTGAGTGTGGCGAGCGCGGGGCACGCCACCCAGCGGAACAACAGCTGAAGCTTCTTATTGTATAACAACCCTTACCGCGAGCATAGTTTGAATGCACGCCTTGAGTGTGGCGAGCGCGGGGCACGCCACCCAGCGGAACAACAGCTGAAGCTTCTTATTGTATAACAACCCTTACCGCGAGCATAGTTTGAATGCACGCCTTGAGTGTGGCGAGCGCGGGGCACGCCACCCAGCGGAACAACAGCTGAAGCTTCTTATTGTATAACAACCCTTACCGCGAGCATAGTTTGAATGCACGCCTTGAGTGTGGCGAGCGCGGGGCACGCCACCCAGCGGAACAACAGCTGAAGCTTCTTATTGCCGCCTTCCGTGTGTAGCCGGCGTCGGTGCGTACTATCACTTTTGACGTAGGCAATAATCCAGCTCCTCGTGGTATGTCTGCAAATGAACATGTAGTGGGTTAGGAACCAGAGCGAAAAACATTTCACTGGAAAGAAAATAAATAAATTGAACATATTTCATTAAAACTCTGGTAGCGACCACCGTACATAAGATATTAAAACCTATCATAATAGCCTACCGCCCACGTAAGTGTCGCGTTCCAGGATCAGCCTGTGTGTATGGATTGTTGAAATCAGCCGAGCAAGTTAATTAAAATTAAATACTTACGTCTCTAAGAGTTTTGTGTGTGTAAAAGAATTCGTAACGCAAGAGCTTTCGTGTCATCAGAAATTCTGAAGCCAGTTGGCCTGAAATAACGAACAGCATATTATAAAAATATTATCTCTATGTAAATAGTATCAGTAAATTTCTGACTGATATAATTATCAACTTTCGATAAATAATCAAATATTGTTAAAGCAAACATAAAATACTATTTAACACTATGTTTCGCTCGCAGCTCTGTACTGTAAATAACCTTTCACATAAAATGATAATCCAAGACATGGCCTATCTGTGTGCCAAAATCTCATCCAAATCCGTTCACCAGTATCAGTATTGTCCGAAATCCTCTTCACAAACATCTATCGACGTTCCCATTTATAAATAACATTACAATATACAAGGTATTTAACGTACATTCATTTATCGGTCCCCTGCAAGCTATGAGGTACAAGATGGCTGACATCATCAGGCAGGGTATTCCGGGGTTCACATACAACTGCAGTTGGATCACTGGCAACGCGTACGATAACGTCTCCGCGTCAAATATGTAACCTGCAACACATTTTTAGTTGAATATGAGACATGGTGGTTGTCATTGGCTCACCTATGTGAGGGGCTGTCTAGGTACCACCGCAATGTCTATTTATACCTTCAAGCAATGCACTGTTGTCTTCCGACTTGAAGGAAATTGTGGCGAGCGTACTTATGAGACGCTATGGGACTAACATCTTATATCTCAAGGTGAGGATCGCAGTAGACTACGCAGTACTTTATAATAAAAAATCTGTATTACTATTGAAATTAAACTAATTTTCAGATTCTATCGCAGTTAGTATTTTATTTTTCTCCCGACGTTTCGAAGACTTTCCAGCCTTCATGGTCAACCCCGTGACCGAAAATTAGTTTAATTTCAATGTCTAAAATTCGCGTAAACATAAGAAATCATTATCTTTATTACTGTTTATGGCGGTCGTCATGCCTACCATCAACCGAGCGGCATTTCGGTCCCTTTAATCATTTACAAAAAAATCGCCTTAAAAAACAAAAATAATTTTACATAACTCTGGTTACTAATTTTGAGTCTTATGTAAATATATGTAATAAGAAATTTAACATACCATGCTATTTATTTACGTAGTTTATCATTTTCTGACACGTAGTAACAATTAACAATTTTAAAGTTGATAATTATTGATTGATTGACATTGTTTTTCCTCAGAATGTACTTGTCAAGGACTTTTTAAATAAGACTGAATTACAATCTCAAATCTTGTTAGCGATTGTCTTTTTAAATCGATATCACCCGTACTCAACCCTTTTTATACAGGTCACGAAGACATCTTATTTACCTAAGGCCACAAACAAAATTCATTGACCTACTTCAGTGTCTTAGAACGAAATAATAAAATTACGTTATATATATTTTTAACCTATGCCGGAAAAAGAGGGGTGTTATGTGTTTAACATGTGTATCTGTATGTCTGTATATCTGTATGTGTGTGTGTAGCATCGTAGGTCCCAAACGAATGGACCGATTTCGATACGGTTATTTTGTTTGAAAGCTGATGTGATCCATTTGGTTCTAAACTATTTGTCATTTAAAAACATCTATTCAGGAATTAGAAGATCAGCCTTTTTCTTTCTTTCACAGGACCGATTAATTTGAAATTTGGTATATTGTTACTTTACCTAATAGTAAATTACCAATCATCAATATCATCAGCCGCGGGATGTCCACTGCTGAAAAAGGCCTCCCCAGATTTCCAGATCGACCTATTGGATGTGGACAGCATCCATCGACCTCCTGCCACTTTTATGTGGTCATCTGTCGACCACGTGGGTGGATATTTCCCATAAACAGAGTAATAATTCTACATCACTCGATATCATTAACATTCTTCTTCTTCTTGCTTCGATGTTCTCAATGCTGAGGGTCGTGACCTCCTACACGGATCATTTTATTCCGGACTATACTGCACCAATGGTGCCGGTTATTATTATCTTTTATTTTGCCGGTCTATGCTAAACACCGGCACAGATGTCAACTGGTCTATCTCGTTGGGGGGCTTTTAACGATCATAAACCATCAAATAACTAAGATAATACGTTTATCAATTTTATATCTCGCGTATGACAACAACTGAATATCATACGATTAGATAAATAATGTATTAGAAATGATAATGATTATTAATAAAAATAGACGTATGATACATTTTTCATTATTGAACAAAGTTTCCACCAGTATGTAAGACCTTCCACGGGTAAAACCTCAGCACTAAAGACTTTTCCCCGGGTAAAGCCTACAGATCTATGATATCAGATATATAATAATCCAGGAAATGTGTCAATCGGCTTTTACTTTTACTTCTTACAAATATTCAAAGATCATTCCAAACTCTCCCATTTATAACGTTGAGACATGTTTAGTTTACCAAGAAAAGTTGCAGAAATCGTCTTCCGCAAGTTATTTGTACCACGAAAACAATCACGGCAAGCTGACTTTTGAATTTGACCAACTGTTGAAGCTTGCTGGACATGCGGTAAGTAGCATGTTTATAGTACTATTGAAATATTTCCGCAGGTCTAGACGTATTTCGAAGTCATTACGCAATACATTGCTGCAAGAACTTGCTAGTCTAAACTTGACTTGAGAAAGATTAGTCAGTGTATATTCTTATATTAAAAATTTCAAAACTGACCTTTCATCTTGGCCTTCATATCGTCGGACACGTCCATGAGCGGCTCGGTGAGGAGCCTCAGGTGTTTGTTCTGGTCGAGCCGCATCAGCCTGCGATGCACCAACAACACCTTCTCGACACTCTTCGTGTAGTCCTTCGCGAACACCGCCGCGCCACGAGCCAACAACACTGTCGCTATAAACTGGGCTTCATCGCATACATCTTCGAACGACATGGTTTGATTCACCATCAGACATTGCATCAGCGTCATCGCCACTAGGTTCGAAACATTCACCACTGTGTACGCGTCTTGGAGCGTTATCATATCCTCTGCCAAGTCCTGCACTTGCTTGAACTGGTCTGCTGTCAGTTGCTGCATGTCTACCGGCTTGAGATCCTCACCCGAGCGTGGTTGGACGTCGTCATCAAGGTAGCTTCGGAGCGATATTGGCTCGGCTAAGTTTATGTATATGTCTCCGAAATTGTCGTTCAAACTCTTCAAGGCTTTTAGGAAACCCTGGTATATAAATATAATTTGTCAATTTTAACTTAAGGGTATATTAAGGGATTAGTTTGAACTCGTTATTATAAGCGATTTTGTAAGAATTCGTAATGCCTAAAAACTCCGCTTTTGCACATGGTGTACACAATAAATACTGTGGTGGCTATTGAGGATACACATTGGAAATATTTCAAATGATTTCTAAGTTCCATTCACAAAGTATGGTAATGTATTGTGTTAGCGCGTCCTTCACACTATAGCGCTAATGTGCGTTCCGGACATGTAAACTTGAAAATTATATGCTGTTTATTATAACCAGATTTATCCATGGGTCATGATTAGCAGGCTTAGATAATGTATTATTAAAGATGCCGCTTGTATTATTTTCCTTTCAAATTTCATACAAGATCAAACAATGGTACAAAAGTATAATATGTGTTGCGCTTTCTATATCGGAGTGACGTCTGAGGCGCCATGTTGGGTAGTGCCCATCACACAACTGAGGATTGAGCATGTACCACCGCTAGCTATGACCCTTCCTTCTCCATTAACCTCCAGTTGCAACAGGGAAACAATAACATACTCACTCCATAGAGAATTCAAATAAAACCTTACCCCAGTAGATTCCTTCGGCTTGGGCACCCCAATGTGCTCATACGCGAAGAGTTTGTCCTCCATCAGTCGCTCGTAGTTAATGCTGACGGGCACAAGCGTGATGTCGGGCACCTCGCGAGCAAAGTACGGCATCAACACCATAGAGAGCATCCCTGGGTGTACAGAATGTGATAAAATCTATATATACAAAAATGAATCCCTATTTCTCTTGGTCACGCCATCACGCGTGAACGGCTGGACTGATTTTACTATTTTTGTTGTGTTTGTTATTGTCAGGAGAAGGTTCTTATGAAAGAAAAAAATTAAAAAAATGCACGGAAAATTAGAAAATAAAAAAAAAAACTTAACGAAAATATCAATTTTAATGCAAAATAATCATGCGAAATATCAATGTGCGCTGCAAATTCATAGTTAAGACGGGACAACGTCTGTGGGGTCAACTAGTATTGTAATAATACTGTTCTGTTTTTTATACTGTCCCACGACAATATTTCAAATATGGATAACTGTAATGAATAAGGCGAGAAAGGAATACTTTGAAACACTATAGAGGGGAGGGGGTATCTGTTTCAACCAATTTTGATGCCGGTTTCACGAAAGAACTTTTTCGTACATTTTGGCACAATGTTTAAAAAGCAAAGTGAAGACGAGTATTTGGTTTCATTTAGTAACGCGATGTCAAAATGACCCCGTATAATATAGTTAATTCAAATTACTGTTGATTATAAAATTGCCTAAATTGTTACTAATTACATTTTAAAGTCAAATGTGACGCGGAAAACGTATGAAGTACGCATTTAGCTTTGAAGGTCCCGTTTATAGTATGTACATAATGGCAAAGATGCTAATATCGTTTACCTAATGTATAAATATTTGTAGTCTTGTCATATGTACAGTCGGCCACAAAAGTAGCTGAATAAATTATAAATCGCTTTTTTTAATATGTTCTTAAACGTTTCTTTTGCTCGATTTAACCCAGAGATACCCATTTTTTTCCTCATAGACCACTTTTAAAGTTTTGATGGTTCCAGTGAACCCCTTGCAGCAAAATATCTAACATATTCATTTTTTTGCTTTTAAATGATGAGACGAGCTTGGCGTTCGCCTGATGGTAAGCGATACGACCGCCCATAAACAATAGAAACATCTTCCAACACCTTGAATTACAAATTATTGTTCGGTATTCCACTGCGCTCGCTATCCTGAGACATGAGATTTTAAGTCTCATTATGTCCAGTAGTTACACTGGCTACAATGTCCTTCAAACTGGAACATAACAATTACTACACACAGCTGCTTGGCGGCAGAAATAGACCTACCTACCTAACCTAACCTAACTAGGCAGACTCTTACATATCATATATTTTTTATAATTAAGGGCTGTTTCAGACCATCGAACTACATAATTCAACGAACATAGCAACATTAATTGGGCTGTCCTACTTTATATACAACTATTAATTTACTCATATCAGCTTGCATCATATATCCACACTCAGTGGTGTAACGTTGTTGGAGCGACGGGCGGCCCAACCCGGGCAGCATTTTTAATGGGACGGCAAAACATGTAAAAAAATGTGATTTCATGTTTACGCGAATGTTACAACGTTGATAGACTATTTACGAATTTAATCGGGGTTATTTATACTTTAATTTTCTCTCGACGTTTCGTAGACTGCAGCCTTCATGGTCACCGGGTGGACAGAGGTGTTGATAATCAGCAAGTCCAAGTTTAACTTTGACTTGCTGACGACCAACGCCTATATTTTACAATTATACAAACTTTTTTATTAACTTAACTACTTTATCTACATACATTTTACAATTATATAGTTTTACATTTTTTAGCTTTTGAGTTTCCGATTTACGCAGAATGAGCTCAGTAACCCGCTAGGAGGCACGCGTGACACTTATTTCTTGAAATGACTTTTTTTCTCCAGCCCAGTGTCTTGGAGCGGCAAATTTTGATTCGACCCTATACGAACGACGCTACTCGCTAGGTGATTCGCTAGCCTCTAGGTGCCAAGCAAGCCGCCTGCCTGTGCGTTCGCGACCTTATATATATATACAGAAATAATCTTTATAGCATGATTCAGTATTCACGCGTGATGGCTTATTATTAGCGTATTTCATGTATAACATTGGTGTTTCTATATCGATTTCTATGATTCTTTTTATGGAATATTTAATAATGTTAACTTTTTAATTAGGGATGACTGAGAGTGTTATAAACGTAAGAGTAGACAAATATAATGAAAGCTTCGAACTGCTAAGCTATCGGGAGTTACACGTTATTGTGAGTCAACCATAAAAGATAGACATATGCTGTCGTGGGATATTTTTACATAATTTTAAGGAGAACATTTCCGTCATACATGATTTCTGTGTAGCTTTAACCATTAAGGTTGCACACGCGACGGAAGCTTAAAAATTGAGTAACTTCTCCCGTTTTCCCAACATTTCCCTTCACTGCTCTGCTCCTATTAATTGTAACGTGATGAAAAGTATATACTATAACCAGCATAGGAGTATGACAAATACTGTAAAATCTGTCGAGTAGTTTTGTTTCTATAACGGTTATACGGACAGACAGACAGACAGACAGACAAAAATTTTACTAATTGCATTTTTGGCATCAGTATCGATCCCTAATCACCCCCTGATAGCTATTTTGGAAATATATTTCATGTACAGAATTGACCTCTCTACAGATTTATTATAAGTATAGATAGATAGATAGATTTGTCACAAGCCGAATACAACGCAAGCAAAAACCGTGTGCAATAGTAAAAGTATTATTGTATTATCTTAATGTTGCCTGTATCATCAAATTAATAAAGGTGCAATGGAATGTACCCATTGCACTTTTCTCATATCAACAATGGTACTGTTTAGCTGATATATTCTATAGAAAATTCCCGATAAGAACCCTTCAGAGGGCACACCAATATATTTTTCTGAACTATCTATCAAACTATTTTACATCAACATAATGAAAATGAACAATGGCAAGGCCTTAGTACGGGGTGACGTAATATAATATGACGATTTTATAATCTGTCTGATATTATTAAAAGCGGTCTGATATTATTATCAGACAGCCAAAAAAATATTTAGGAGTGACCTTGATCAGAAGTTGACCTTCGCCCCACACATAAACGGGGTACGCGGGGCCGCATTTGCGATGGGTCAATTACATTGGCTCATAAGTCATAAATAAAAATAGTGAAATATCCACCGGCAACAAGATTAGGATTTTTACCACGTGTATTAGGCCGATAATGATATACGCGTCGCCCGCGCTAAATGGAGACGGACGCGTTCTGTTCCGACTAGGGTTGCCAACTGTACTATGATATATAGTATATGGTATTTGACTTATTTTTAAATATAACTTTTATAAAATATGTACATCTTATAAATAAATTCTAAAACAGAAGAAATTATTGAAATCTAGTGAAAAATCTACAAGTTATAAGCTGTTGAAATTAGGTAGTAGGCGTGAGTGTTGAAAATCCGAAAAGGAACGAAATATTTGCATGTGACGTCAGCGGGCATTACGCTGCGTACGAAAGAAAGAAATTGGAGCAATATCCCCACTCCACGCCAACTTCTTCACGAAAACAATATTTGAAATTTGAATTACTGCCTCATTTCTTATCGATTTTAATATTGTTTTCGCAGACCATACACATACCTACTGTTGAAGTAATATATAGTACGCAAAAATACTATATTTTCAACACCTATAGCAAAACAAATAAATCCTTAATTTTAAAAAAATATGAACCATCCTATACATAAACTTTTGAGTGATGGGATGGCATGTATCCGAACTTTTATAGTAATAAATCAATAACAAATACATCACATTTGACCATTTTGCTTTTACTTAAATACTATAATTTTTGTAGTTGTATATTATATGTTTTATAGCATATTTTGAAAATTTCACCGAAGTAGTATTGGCAACCCAAGTTCTTACTGACCCAGAGGACGATATCGCTCTGGCCATTCGTCACAAAACCGAATTCCTGAAATTCCTACACTCTACAAGACCATAGTTTCGTCCTCGCCGCGTTCGTCGTCCCTCCAACTCTTCTAATAGTTACAGCTCGCGTGTCAACAAATACAATAACGGATAGTTTGTGTAGTACACTCATCCAATAACCGCTGATGTCTCCAAAAAAAATATATTCCACTACAGTTATAGACCTGTCAGTATGATGATTTCTTACATTTAACATAGTTTTTTTTAAAAAGTTCTATAAGACAGGCATTGAATTTTTTGAAAAACGAGGCACAATTCATAATCCAAACAGGTATAATAAGCAAGACCGTAGTGTAATAATGTTATCTCTCTCATTGACCCCCATCTACCAAATGTCATTTGCACCTTCCACTGCATCCGAAATGTCGGAAACTTATAAAGTATTTAAAGAATAGAACCTATTCTATTCAAGGTATTTTAAGTAATTAATGAAATAGTATTTAATTAGGAAGACTTGTAAGATAAAACTAACTGAGTTCTCTAATTGGCCCTACTATTTACATATGCAAATT
>NW_023594958.1:0-10490 GCF_014839805.1 Manduca sexta | reverse complement strand
TGCTTATTATTATTTCTAACCTCTCTTATTGTAAGAATAGCTGATAATATTGTGTTGAAGTTGTATTAAATAAGTTATTTATTAGCATTTTGACTTTTAAAAGTCTTATAAAGTCAAAATGCTAATAAAAAGTAGTTTTCACTAAAGTTAAAATCGTGTCTAAAATCATTCAAATCATCTTCACAATTAAAAACAGAATAAAATACATCCGCACGTACAGAAATATGTAGCACAACTAAAAGATATAAGTTGAACACAACTTCAACACAATATTATCAGCTATTCTTACAATAAGAGAGGTTAGAAATAATAATAATAATATCAGGCAGATGTTCTTTTGTTCCCCTAATGGTCCCTTGGGTATTTGGGTATTAATGAGGTACAAAAAAGTATTATGAACCTTATAAACACACGTTCTGATGACGTTGCAATGGACATTGCTTAACATTGAATTTCTTAACATTTTCGCTCATAACTTTTTATTTATAGTTCTATGACAAAACGTTACTAGACCAAAGTTGTAGAAATTTAATTTGCAACAAAAAATGTTTATAATTTTTTTGTCAGATAAATAGTTTAAAGAGATACATCGTAAAACCATTTCAACCCCTATTTTCAGAGATGGCCGTGGGACAAGGGTGGCGACCCCACAAACTTAGTTTTAGCTTTAGACTGACCCCCCCTACACTTCAAAAAAATAAAATTGCGTCCTCTAAAAAACGCAAGGTAAGGCCTAAAAAATGTAACATTTCAATGGACTAATTACACATATTAACAAATGAAACGTATATTTAAAATCGTGACAGTCAAACCGCGCACAGAACGCGCACGGGGGCACGCGGCCGTTCAATTAATATTCCATTCCGACACGGGCCCGCCGGCGACAGCCGACAGCCAGCGACTGTATGCTAATATTTTACTGTAAGTGCGTTTGTCCATTGTCGCAGTCGAAATGACATCTAAATAGTTACTGCGGATCGTGTCGACGTGTCGTCATTTCTAATGTCGAGGCAGTGTCATTACCAGTGGCGAAGATCCATATGATCCGATTCCTGCCGGCTTCCCTTACGTAATTTATTTAAAATCGAATCATTAGATCGATTTGCATACTGTATTTATGCATATTAGTACCTAGCTTAGGTTACTGGTCGGACAATTTGACGTCTCGACACTTGTCATTACTCATAACAAGATGTCGCTGGCCTTGTTCCGTATTATGGCTTCGTTTCTACTAGATGATACGTCCGAGCATCATCTAAGCAGCCACGACTGTCCAGAGATCGGACATAATATCTTAAATCGTCACCGGAACATCTATACACGACTGTAGTTTGAAAGCCAACGCTTCACCTAAAAGATCGGTCTGAAGTCGTGACAATATCGAATACCTAAACACGGAACATAAAACCAAAGTAGACAAAAACAGATATTATTGACGCAGCCGGTGACGGACGCAACGATCAAGCAAGACTGACAGAAGTCAATCGCACGGCTGTTTTCAATAAACGATCCAAATCGCTTCTTTCTATCTCAAAATTGACCAATCAGAACAAAGTATTTTTAACATGCTTACAAAAGAGTTACTTTTGATTGGTTCCTTCTCGAAATCAGATTGAAGATTGTGATTGGGGTCGTTTATTGAAAACAGCTGTTAGGAACACGATTATCAAGTCGTATCTGTTCGAAATCGGTCCGATTTAATCATGTAGCGCTGACGGTGGACAAACGCTATAACTCCTATTCGCGTTAAATTCGCCAGTTTACGTGTCGCATTTGAATATCTCGCGGATTCGCGAAGCGAGCTATTAATTCGCTTTTAAAATTGCCCCGCGGGTAACGTTACTTCTGGGAGTGGATTTATCGGCATGTGGTGCGAAACCTTGTTAGAAATTAAATGGACTGCAGAGGGAGAGGTCGGACGTGTTACTTTTCCTTTAAGCCTCTGTCTTGAAGTCTTCCTGTTCCCTTAATAAGACTTAACATCTCATGTCTCAGGATGGCGAGCGCAGTGGAATACCAAACAACACTTTGCAATTCAAGTTGTTGGATGGTGTTTCTATTGTTTATGGGCGGTCGTATCGCTTACCATCAGGCGAACAGCAAGCTCGTCTCGTCATTCAAGACAATAAAAAAATCCTCACGATGTGTTCCTTCACGTTTTAACGATATTTGATAAAGTACTCCATTCCAAACTGGACTATCGTTACGTCTAGTCATTCAGCTTCCTTACGCCATAATATATATTTAAAAGCACAACCCGCCACCATCTACATCACATTTGATTTGTAGGACCGCTGCGTGCCCCGAAGGAGATCGCTAGAATACGCCGCGCGAAATTCACAAGAATCTTTTCTACAAATTTTCATATAAACGAGATCGCTGGAAGGAATTCGCGTGAAATTTAAACGGTGATTTTTTTGCTTTTAGTTGACGGCTTTTAAGATTTTTAAGAGATATCTTTACTATAAATAGGTATAATATAAACCTATGCAAACACACATGCAGACGCGCAACCAATGCACTCACTTATTGCCTTGTGTATTGCATCCCGTGATGGAAAAGGGAGCAAGCCTATCAGTATATCGGGCTTAAATTCCAGACTCTGAACTAATATCTATATGCTACTAGTTGACCCGACAGACGTTGTCCTGTCTTAACTATGTATGCACGCGCGCATTCTGTCAATCGCTGACAGTTATTTCAAACCACTGACAGTTATGTAAAATTAATATTTTCGTTAAGTTTTCTTAAATTTTCTAATTTTCCGTGCAATTTTTTGAATTTTTCTTTTATAAGTACCTTCTCCTGACCATAACAAACACAACAACAAAAAATATTAGTGAATCGGTCCACCCGTTCACGCGTGATGGCGTGACCAAGGGAAATAGGGACTCATTTTTATATATATAGATTAAGATTATTATTAAAACTTACGCGAGACATTAAATTAGTCGAAAGCAATACGGTTTTATTCACTTATATCACGGTCATTGATTGAGAGGCCTCCGCGACGCGACGTCCTCTTAGCACTCGCCCTTGAACAAGACCTACTTAGTAGGTTGGAACTGGTCGGCGATTTGACAACGTATAAATGAGTAAAACCGAATTACTATCGACTAATTTAATGTTTGTATGAGCAGAAAAATCCCCAGTCTGGGATTCGAACCCAAGATGGTACGACTGATGTACCACTGCGATCGATTCAGTCTTCACTTACCTACATAGTAAGCAAAATTCGAATGGACATTACGGTGATAGTCATCAAGGCAGATATCGAGCCGACGGGCGCAGGGTCGAATCCGTATGAATATTTAATGTTTGACCCGCAACTAAGTGATCCACATTCGAGTCCCGTGTTGTGTTGCCGGGTTAGGGGAATTTGGGGTTGTTCGGGGTTTTACGGTAAATTTTAGTTTTTACTTTCTTTACTAAGGTGCAGGGAATTTTACGGTAAATTTTAGTTTTTACTTTCTTTACTAAGCGTACGTTCCTGAAATGAAAATTCGAACCATGATTTTTTCGATATAAAAACATCATATTCCCTTTATCACTAATTATACGCAAATACATGACGATATTGCGTTCTAAATCAAATGGAAAAGATACCCTCCAGTCATTATCTTCTTTAAAAACTTTTTATATTGATAGTATAGATTATACAATATGCATACAGCATCACGCGTCGTCACTCAACAGGGGTATATATAGGTAAGGCATCTATATTTCGAGAGCAAAGTCTCATCTTGACAATTACTGAAACTATTTCGATATATGTAAATGAAGTTTTTAACAATTCATTTAATTTTATTATTTTAAATATCTCTATGGTTTTTTTTTTAATAGACAAAATTTACAACATTGAATGTAAAATGACATTTCAATTTAAAACGGATAAATAAAGGTTTAAGATATTTGTGAATGTGAAGTAATAGTTTTAAATGTTGTTTCTCTTTTAGGTAAGATTAGTTTTATTTATTAGTAAGGTCTATAATAATGTAAAGTAAGAAAATTATTATAATAAAAATATCTCTTTCATAGCAACAACATACAGCTTTTATTTCAAAAGTATACAAATAAAAACTATTGAAATAACATATTATAAAACAACATTATTATTACATTGTTAGAATAAAATATATTGTGAGGGTATTTGAGACACTCTTTGCTATAAATATACTCACATGAGTTTAATTGTAATTAAATAGTATTGGAGTAAAGAATTTACATAGTGATTTCGCAGTTGAAGAAAAACGTAAAATAATAATGGATATTTCGGCCTTTAAAATTTAATATGACGAAATTTTAAAGGCAGAAATATCCATGATTATTAATTATTTTTACATTTCAAGAGAACTAATCACTAACTAGACGTGAATTTAAATTCTTTACTTGCCAATACTTGTTTAGTTACCCAGATTAAAGCCGAAACAAAATGTATGAAAATGGACCTTGAGCTACCAATAGACCGAGGCTGGTCGTAGACAGTCGAACCGATCGGTTGGTTGGTGAAATTTTTTTTTAAATTATTTCTGTAGTCAGTGATAGTTTAACCGACTTCAAAAGGAGGCGGTTTTCAATTCGACTGTATTTTTTTTTATTTTTGTCACCTCAAATCTTTTGACTGGATGAACCGACTTTGAAGATTCTTTTTAATTTTTAAAACAATCAAATCGCTTCAGTGTCTAATATTATTAAACTAACAATATCATCAAATTCTGTAGATATCCTTTAATCTAGCAACACCACCCCTCTAATTTACGGCATCACTTCCACGAAACGCTTATTGACGCTGAAGGGACTCGGACTTCGCATTACAATCAATCAATATTTGATAGTGAGACTTGCGATATCTTTGTTCTAGTGCGGTACTTATGGTAAGAGATGGTTTTGGACAAAAGTATTAAGGTCGAGTCTTACTTAATGCTTAGTTTTTTAGATATTATACTCAACCTGGGTCCCGCTGAGTGCTTGAAAGTGACCTGACTGAATTTCACTAAAACTTAAGTAGATTTCCTGAGATCAATGAAAAATGTATTTAAGTTGTATAAAAAAATATACAGTTAATAATATAGGATAGATAGTAGCCTTTAACCTTCCCAGGGTCTGAACTATCTCCATACCAAATTTCATAAAAAATCTTTTTCAGATTTTGAGAAAATCAATAACATACAGACAGGCAGAAAAAGGGGACTTTGTTTTATAATATGTATAGATATAACATAAAATTTAAATTTTTTTTAGACAACGAAGTAGAATAATAAATTTCATTATGATTGACATACAATAAGTAAAACGTATTTGTGGCACACACGAACATCACACTTGTAACTCCGGATAGTCAGAGGTGCAACCATTGCACGCATTTTTGCTAGTGTGTTTTCCCACGATGTTCGGCGAACTATCGCCATGTCTTGCATAGACTTCAGGCTGATATTGAGAAGAAAAATCCAATATCACTTTGTCTGATTTGAGATTCGAACTCAGGCCCTCAGAAAGGTGTTGCACCTCGCACACACAACTGCGCCACCGAGACATTCCAAGTCATATTTGCGGCACCTTATGAAAAAGGGCTGAGAACAGCTGACTTAAATATATCAGGCCTGTTTTCTACTGTTCCACCGCTGACATCTTCACTTTAACATATTAAAAATGAAATACGAATTAATAAGACTCTCAGACATTTCAATAACACATCACGAAGCCCCAAAGTTCAATAAATCATAATCTGTATAATCCTAAAACATTAATATCAAACAATTTAGATACACAATAACACTCGAAACATCTCATATGAAACTTAAACACAGTAATACACAAAAGAAATTCATCAAAACCATACAAACCGCTTACGTTATTGTGAAAAGAATAATATCACACAATGCCGCAAAGGATACGAAGTAATTTACTCGACAGCCGGGCGGGACAAAAGGCAGCACCCGGGTATAAATATCTGCTAGGCTCGACGGCAAATGGACCCACTAAGTTAAGATAGCATCAAAAGACAATAACATCCTTACATAATTTATTATATCGCGAGCAAAACGGAGGCCGTGGTTTCAACTTGAACTACCCGCGTGACACACTGCCAGGTAGGATGGACAACTGGTTTTGTAGAAATTATTTTAGTCCAATAGACCAGTGGGTTGGCTTTACCGCTAGAAGTGATCTCTTGCGCAAATCACTCAAAAATGAACTTTCTTTATTACACCTTACAGTAAACAGCCTTAGTAAATCATAGTAAAAATACAAATAATAAACAGCCTTCCTTATAAACTTGTTTAAGCGTTAATAGGTGGTTAAGAATTACTGAAATAGCTGTCAAAAACATCACCGGTTCCTAGTTTAAACCTTATTAGAGGCAAGATGGCGGGTTTTGACTTACAGCGAGTAAATTTGTGTTTTATCGAATCATAGCTTTGCGAAATTTATAAGACTGATAATTTTTAATAAACAAAGCCAACAAAATTGCTGCCCGAAGTACGCACACGTACACTCAGCGGGCAATATAACTAGCGTTTGCCCCTCGTCACGTGTCAAATGTAGACCGCATCGGGCCCAGGACGTGGCCCAAAAATTGGTTTTCGGCTCGCCTGAGCACAAGATTAATTTACTTATATGGGGCCTTGAAAATCTATGTTTTGTCTCATTAGGTACGTTCTTTAAGCGGTTTATCGATCCAATAGGGATAAAGATAAACGATTTTAAACTCTATCACGAGGAGATAAGATACAAAATTGATTGAATTGTAAGGATTTTTGCATCCAATGAACTGTTTCGATATAGCTCCGTGCATTAAACCTTGTTAGAAAATAGCAAGATTATTTCTTTAGTCAAAAACACAATACAGTATTAAAAACAATGGATAGAATAAAATTTGCATAATATGTACAATAGATCGATTTGTATGAAATTGCTAGATCCAACATTTTAATCATGACCTGGGATATTGAATAGAAAGTCTAGACTTTTTATGCACTAGACCATGATTGGTTACCTAGATTTTTTTGAATAAACTGAGCTGCATAATGTATTAAACTATTAACTAAATAATTGCATGTTGATGCAAAACTAATTGGAATATACTTTCTAGTTCAAATTTTTATGGAAAAAAATTAATTGATTTGATTTTTCCATTTAGAGTGGCGATAGCCTAGTTGGTTGTGGAACGGACTGCCGAGACGAATGTCCGCGGGTTCAGATCCCAAGGGCACACACCTGACTTTCTAAGATAGTATTCTTTGAACAAAAAGAGACTATAAAATCGGGTTATCAAAGTCAAAATCTCATTACTAAATTTTTTATTTTTATTATCCAACAAAATGTATAACACGTCTCTTAACGTGTGACTAAAAATAATTGCACACCTCGAATCAAAACACCACAAAGAAAACACACAAACATAATAAAAAGCTTTCGTCTAAAAACTAATACATATAAACACCCAACATACCTATGTACTAAAAACCGTCTAAATTATACATACATGAAAATACTGATCGTGCTGGTACATAAATACACAAAATTTTGTTATGAATAAACTTTCTAAACACGAAATGTGTATAAGAACGCGACACTGCTGCCCGGCACTGCTGAAAACATAAAAACATTGAACATACATAATCTATGGCTGGATGTGGCATGCAATATTCATTATTATTTACAATAAGCGCGGTTTAGTTCATTGCTATGGTAGGTGTCGACTGCTAAGAGATGAAAGCATCTATTGACGGTTGTCACAATTATGCCGGCTTGTCAATATTGCTTCTCCGCGTTTCATTACATTAAACACACTGAAAATTTCTGATTATTTGTTAGCATGCTTACTGAGGTTGCTATCTAGAAGCTGGATGATGGACTCCTGTATAATCACTGTTCAAGGCCCGCTTTTGATCGTAAAGTTCCTCACAGGCTCTTTAAAGAGTACTTATTGCTTACGTTAATTTGCAAAAGTCGTCTTTATTGATTGTAATATCCTTAAGATTCAGATAGTGATATATTTTACCGTATTGTGACACGCTTGTCGATTTAATATTTTTTATAAACCAATAAAATAAGTGTTATTTGTGTACTTAAACAACCTAGTTTAAAGCAAATAACCCAATGACATTAAAAAAAAAACTATGAACGTTACAGAAACAGTTCTGAAGCGCTCTCTGGCTGAGTGCACTCACAATGCCGGCTATTCGGAGACGAGACGCTCCGTCCAAACCGGTATACTTTTCGGATTAATGCAGCGTTAAGGCAAGCGCTCCGAAATGGTCGGTTAACAACTTTCGTATTAATCGCGGTTTAAACTTGCGGACAGTTGTCGTTTGATTGATTTGCAACATGGCGGCGTTTGGAGATGTGGAAACATTTTTATTCGACATAAGTTTAATTGATTGCATTATTAGAAATTTGTTTATAAATACTGTGAATTACAACTAGTAAGCGATGTTTATCCGTCCAGTAATCCGTAACCGTTTACTATTATTTGTAAAAAACATATGTTAAAAAAAACATCGTATCTATAGATTGAGCCTTTACTAGATCTTATGAAAGACAAGTCTAATTTAAGGGAAAACTACCAAAGAAGCATCTGTTTTACGATACAAAAATTAACGAAAAACTACTTTATGTCACTGTTACAAATCCAACTACGCCCTCCCAAAGCCTAGAAGTCCACTCTAACCACATCCAGTATTAAACATCTATGTATTGAACATTATTATCCAGCGCAGTTTGAGTGCAACAAATGATATTGCAGAAGCACAATGCTGTTATAAAACGATAAAGGGAGTCGCAGACTTGCGACAATTTCATTTTATGGCGTAAACCTTTTTTGTTAAGCCAGATTTACACAAGAGTTTCTTGCGCAAAGAGGCAATATTACAGAACAGTCTACAAAGCAGTGTTATATTCAGTCTTGCTTGTTCACCCTTGGTCTATTGAATCAAGCTTATGTCGCAAGACCTTTTCATTTTAATGATGGTGAATGATTTTAGAGTTGAATACAAAATCCTCATGGACAGCTATTAGCATAGTTGACAGTCAGATAAATGACGATAATTTTAGACTATTTCATGATTACTTTATTGTGTTTTAAAAAATTCAGAATAAAAATGGCGGGGCTAGTAGCTTAATAGTGTGGTTGAATACCTTCCAATTAAAAGAGTATCACCACTTTTTATCCCAATCATGAATTTTCCACGTAAAAACACGTCGTCTCACATCTAAGAGTTTTAAATCCCACGATTTTTATCCACGCGTGTGCGCACCCTTAATACCGACTTAGGCGGATACAGTCGCATCACAACGCTCACTAACTGTCATTGCATCGCTATTTCACGATCCAATGCCGCTTTTTAATAAGAACTGTTTTATTTTCCTTTATAAATGATTAACGAAACTGTTCGAATTTCAAATGGACGACTAGTGATGTATCGATTAGGGACACGAATGGTTTAAAAAAATCGATCTTTTCGATGTGAAAATTTAAATCGATAGTTCGTGCAGCATTTTATTTTATAGTGAAACAAAACGCGCAGTATTTGACATCGTAATTTTTCTCGGATTCCTTTATACGAATTTTAATTAAATAAGAAAAACAAATATCCGCGAAATCCATTCCGTAACAATTAAAGAACAAATTCTGTTAAACATTTCAATGGCATTAAAAACTTCGTAACATTACCAATATTACAAAATTTGCCAATTTTATATTACCAAATTGGATTTTACGACTTTAATATTACAGTATTGTTTACAATGGCAATATGAGGATCGTTTAAAGCAATTGTACCGACGCAGAGGTCCGAGCGACCGTGGCGCGTTAAAACCACCGCTGGACCATTAGGGCGCCATTAACGATGTATTTAATAGACAACCAGTGAAACTACCGGATAAAACCGATAGCCCTGTGTTACACCGGAGTGTGTCTGGAAAACAGGAATAAAAAGTTTTGAAGACATATTATATATAAAATAAATCTCTATTCCCCTTGGTCATCGCATCACGCGTGAACGGGTGGAACAATTTCGCTAATTCTTTTTTGTTGTATTAATTATTGTAAGGAGAAGGTTCTTATGAAAGAAAAAAAATCAAAAAATTGCGCGGAAACTTAGAAAATTTAAGAAAACTTAACGAAAATATTATTTTTTTCTATAACCGTCAATTGTTTGAAATAACTGTAAGCGGTTGACAGAATGCGCGCTGCAAATTCATAGTTAAGACGGGACGTCTGTCGGGTCGTCTAGTTCCTTTATAAAGAAAAGTAGTAGTCATCCAGTTTTCTAAATTCCATTGTCGAAAATAATATACTTGTTTTTTTTTATTGCTTACTTGACGAAACGAGCTTGTCGTTCGCCTGTAAGCGATACGACCGCCCATAAAGAGTAGAAACACTATCCAACATTTTAAATCACAAAGTATTGATTGGTATTCCACTGCGCTCGCCATCCTAAGACATATTATAGCAGTGATATTATGTCCAGTATGTAAACTAACTGGTG
>NW_023594957.1:0-10500 GCF_014839805.1 Manduca sexta | reverse complement strand
GGGTGCCCGTGGTGCCAATCTCTGGGGCGCGTCGACGTGACGTGTTACGCGGATGACACGTTGGTCACGGCGACGTCTAAGACCTCTCCAGGACGCCGCGATCCTGGCGGTGGTGGGTGCCGGCCACGTAGTGAGCCGAATCAGGCGTTTAGGTTTGAAGTTGCGGCCTCGAGAAGACCGTACCGAGGCCATTTGTTTTCACGGGCCTCGGCGAGGGCCACCGGCCGGTGCCCACATCGAGGTTGTTGAGGGGGGTGCGGATTCCCATCGGCAATACCATGAAGTATTTAGGTCTGATTTTGGACAGCCGGTGGGAATTCCGCGCCCATTTTGAAAAGTTGCGGACAAAGTTGTCCAGGGCAGCGGGCGCTCTTTCTAGCCTGCTGCCCAACCTGAAGGTCCTGGTATCCCTTGCCGAAGGTTGTACCACGGGGTCGTGCGGTCCATGGCGTTGTACGGCAGCCCAGTCTGGGCTGACGCCCTGGGGGCGTTCTGTCGTTCTTCGAGGCCCGCAGCGGGTCGTAGCGCAGCGGGCCATACGGGCGTACCGCACGGTCTCGCAGAGGCGGTTATCTTTGGCCGGATTCCTGCCCTGGGATCTGGACGCCAAAGCCTCTCCGATACTCTTTCATTGAGGGAGGAGGCGTTCAGGAACGGGCAGCGTCCGGCCCTGAAAGAGGTGGAGGCCAAAAGGGGCTCTTACGGCGAGCCGCCGTGGAGGAGTGGCGTCTCAGGCTGGAGGCCCCGTCAGCGGGCTTCGGGCCGTAGCGCGGCAGTGCGTCCTGTCTTTGCACAGTGGCTGGACAGGCGCCACGCGCGCGGAAGGCCCGCCGGTGCTCACCTCGGGGAGTACCTGTGTCAGATAGTAGGCACGGAGGTTAGCGCCGTGTGTCACCATTGTGACAACTGCCCGCGGGATACGGCCCAACATACGTTGGAGTCTTGCCCAGCCTGGGACGATGAGCGCAGCGCTCTCGTGTCAGTCGTCGGAGGAGATCTCGCTGCCGGCCGTGGTCGCTTCCATGGTCGGCAGCCGGGAGGCCTGGTGTGCGGTGGCCCACTTCTGCGAGGTGGTTCTCTCGCAGAAGGAGAGCGCCGAGAGGGGATCGAGAGAGGGAGGATCCTCCCGCCGTCAGAGGGAGACGTAGGGAGGCGCCGGGTGGACGACTGACCGGCGTCTCCCGCCCTGTGGAATGGGGGCGTTTGGAGAATTCCACCACGGTATCCCCTGCCCGTCGTAAAGGTGACTAATAGGGGCCACGAAGGGGTCGTCGGCAAGGCAGGGGCTGCTCGTCCTAGTGCAAGCGCGCACTTTTCAGGGCGCGCAGTGCGTTCAGCGCACACTCTCGGGTGACCCCCGGGATGGACGGCAGCGTGTTGTTGGCCTCACGCTGCCGTAGACGCCGAGGGCGTCCTTCGGTGCGTGGGGGCTTTTGAGCCCCCCCCCCCATAGGAGACGGCCGCAGGCGGCACCGCGCAGGGGCGGTTGCGGTCGCAGACTCAGACATTTCAACGTCAGAGGAAGCCCGCAGCCGTCCCTAATGCGCCGAAGAGGGCCACCGCGGAGTTTTTAGCTGGTATGCCGTGCGTTGTGCCATAGGTTAGGGACTCGGCCCGGCGGTCGCCCGAAGGTCTATCAATTCCGGCGGCGCAACGTCGGGTCGTAAGGCACGGTGACCCCAACATAACCGCTTAGTCGCCCCCGCGAAGGCTGGGCGGTAGTAATAAGGCACTTTCTCCGCGAAACCAAAAAAAAAAAAAAAAAAAAAAAGGTTAGGTTTGCCGCCCTATCTAAGGCGTCTGGTGCACGCGTACCTTTCTGACAGGTACGTGGTGTATCCGGGCGCCGACGGGTGGCACCGAAGAGCGATGTCGTGCGGTGTTCACAGGGGTCGGTTCTAGCCCCTCTTGTGGAACATCGGGTACGACTGGGTGCTCCGTGGTGCCAATCTCTGGGGCGTCGACGTGACGTGTTATGCGGATGACACGTTGGTCACGGCGACGTCTAAGACCTTCCAGGGCGCCGCGATCCTGGCGGCGGTGGGCACCGGTCATGTAGTGAGCCGTATTCGGCGTTTAGGTTTAAAGGTGGCCCTCGAGAAGACCGAGGCCATCTGCTTTCACGGGCACGGTCTCGTTCGAGGCGGTTATCTTTGGCCGGATTCCTGCCCTGGGATCTGGACGCCAAGGCTCTCCGATACATTCCATTGGAGGGAGGAGGCGTTCAGGAACGGGCAGCGTCCGGCCCTGAAGGAGGTGGAGGCCAAAGGGTCTTCCTTACGGCGAGCCGCCGTGGAGGAGTGGCGTCTCAGGCTGGAGGCCCCGTCAGCGGGGCTTCGGGCCGTCGCGGCAGTGCGTCCTGTCTTTGCACAGTGAGCTGGACTAGGCGCCACGGCGCGGCATCTTTAGATTGACACAGGTGCTCACCGGGCATGGGTGCTTCGGGGAGTACCTGTGTCAGATAGCAGGACGGAGATAAGCGCCGTGTGTCACCATTGTGACAACTGCCCGCGGGATACGGCCCAACATACGTTGGAGTCTTGCCCAGCCTGGGACGATGAGCGCAGCGCTCTCGTGTCAGTCGTCGGAGGAGACCTCTCGCTGCCGGCTGTGGTCGCGTCCATGGTCGACAGTCGGGAGGCCTGGCGTGCGGTGGCCCACTTCTGTGAGGTGGTTCTCTCGCAGAAGGAGAGTGCCGAGAGGGATCGGGAACGGGCCGATCCCTCCCGCCGTCAGAGGAGACGTAGGAGGCGCCGGGTGGACGACTGACCGGCGTCTCCCGCCCTGTGGAATGGGGGCGTTTGGAGAATACCACCACGGTAAACCCCTCGCCCGTCGTAAGAGGCGACTAATAGGGGCCACGAAGGGGTCGTCGGCGGGCAGCAGGGGGGCTGTCCGCCCTAGTGCGCGCGCACTTTTCAGTGCGTGTAGTGCGTTCATCGCACACCCTCGGTTGACCCCGGGATGGGCGGCAGTGTGGTGTTGACCTCACGCTGCCGCTGACGCTGAGAGCGTCTCTTCGGTGCGCGGGGGCTTAGGAGCCCCCATTTAGGAGACGGGCCGCAAGGCGGCACCGCGCAGGGGCGGCCGCGGACGAAACTCGACCTGGTGTCACGAGGTAGCACGCAGTCGTCCCTATGCGCCGAAGAGGGTCAACGCGGAGTTTTAGTTGGTAGGTCGTTGCGTAGGGACTAGTTTGTTAGGGTTAGGGACTCGGCCCGACCGCCGCCCGTGGGTTCCGGGCCGCTCAATTGTCGGGTCGTAAGGCAACGGCTACCCCAACATAACCGCTCAGTCGCCCCCCGCGAAGGCTGGGCGGTAGTAATAAGGTACTTTCTCCGCGAAACCAAAAAAAAAAAAAAGGTTAGGTTAGGTTGGGGTGCTAGGTCAGGAAACCTCCTCGTGGTGCACCCCGGGCAACGGCGCGTCGATCAGACCGATCAGGCTGATCTGCGCGCCGGCGAATATCCTGACAACGAGTTGTTGACGGTCGTCGCCTTTTGCGGCGGCCGCCGTCTAGTTACGCCGTCGGGTAGTGTCGTCGTCGACCACACCGTCACTTGTGGCGTTGGCGAGTAGGCCCGCTGACGATATTTCCCGCCGTCGTCTAGGCCAACGTCGTGGGGGCCCATTTCGGGCAGCTCCCGGTTCCGTCCCGGTGTCGGCGGGCTCGGTGTGCGCTCACCCCGCCCCGAGCAGGCAGTGGGGGATTCTCCCTTCATTGTCGCCGTCGCAGATCGTAAACCGGTGTGGAGGTCTGTGGATATGTCTCGCGCTCCTGCCGGACCGAGGGTCTTGGCTTAACCGCCCGGACCGCGAGGAAGAAAACCTCTATAAAAATGACCCCGAATCCCAAGCGGCGGCGCACCGCGAGGGGATGCATGGCCGATGGGTAGTTCGGTCTCGAGTGCGACCCCGCCAGAGTACCGGCCGACACTCTGTGCGGGTTACGCTAGGCTTACCCAGGTACAGGGGCACTGCCTGGGTGGACCAACCTTTCCCCATACTCGTGGGACTCAGCATGGATAATTCAATTTTAAAACCCCAAAATTCTTTTGACGAGATTGCCTACTCCGGTTCCGGCCGGGGAGGCGGAGGTCGAGTGGTGCAAAACCAAACGACGGAGACGTTGTGCAGGAGATTTCGGGCGAGAAGCCCATGGAGGGAGTGGCCCGATCATCTGTGGCCACGAAGTCGATAGCGACTCGAGTGGGAGTGTCTCCTCCGTCCGGGAGTAGGAGGCTCTGGAGGAGACATTCCCGCTCCATCGACAGTTGCTCGCTCAATTTCTCGAGCGAAACTGACGAGCCGGTGCCCAAGGCGCAGACCACCGACGGCCGAGGGAGAGGGCGTCCTCCCTCCGTCGGAAAATACGTCGGCCTCAGACAGGCGCAGCGCGAGCGTGACAGGCTCAAGCGCGAGGAAGCACGCCAAAAGGCCGAAGAGGACCTGGAGGACCGACTTAAATTCGTCAAGTCGCCGGTGCTTCCGCGGGTAGACACGGACGAAGACGAGCCCGTCACGAAGGAGGACCTAGAGAAGTGCGGGAATGTGGTGCGCGTCATTGTCCGCAAGTCGGGCAACCTTAAGGGGACGTCCCAGAAGGCTCTGAACTGGGTGAATAACAAAATCACCCGGTTTATCACGCAGCCTGAATCAGAGGTTGTTGCCCGGCTGGAGGGTGAGGTGAAAAAGTCGCGCGAACACAGTGCCCGCCTCGAGGCGAGCATGAAGCTGATACAAGAGGAGAATACAGCCCTCCGCCGCCGGCTCGAGGAACTCGAAGCGTCTGCGAGCAAAACGTCAGCAGAAGAAATGTGGGCTATGGTAGAAGCGAGGGTCCAGGCCAGAGTGGATTCGGCCCTGATGGGACCAGCCCAGAGGCCCGCCCTGGCCCACGAAACAAGGGCGTC
The DNA here is from genome assembly GCF_014839805.1 of Manduca sexta. Taxonomy (NCBI): domain Eukaryota; kingdom Metazoa; phylum Arthropoda; class Insecta; order Lepidoptera; family Sphingidae; genus Manduca; species Manduca sexta. The sequence continues at coordinate 5,587 of NW_023594957.1, read as the reverse complement.
AACTGGGGATACACAACTCCCCGTGTCGGGAGGAATTGTAGGAGGCCCTCCCCAGCCCAAGACCAAGAGGGAGAAAGGAAAAGGGACGGGAAAGAAAACAGTCCCCGCTCCCACAATCCCCACTCCAGTAGCAGGACCCTCCAGCGCCCCGCCACAAGCAGTCGCAGGTCCTTCCGCGGCCACAGCGAATGAAGCGGCATTAAGGACGAAAAGGAGCCGGGAAAATAGGAAGGAGGCGACAGCGCCAGGGAAAAAGGCAGCGCTCAACAACAAACCCCCTCCAAAGGACAAGAGGAAAAAGCCGTCCCCACAAGCACAACCTACACCGGAGCCCCGCCCTCTACCGCCAGCCCCCGCATCGATGGAGACGCCGTGGGTAGAAGTGGTGAGCCGAAGCAAGAAAAGGAGGAAGCCCGCTGCAGCGGCGAACACCCAGCGCCGCAACAGCCGGCGCGCCGGGCTGAGCCAGCTACGACCGCCACGCTCCGCAGCGGTCGTTATAACATTGACTCCTGCGGCGGTGGCTAAGGGCCTGTCCTACAAGCAGGTCCTTACGGACGCCCAATCGAAGGTGGACCTCACCGGCCTAGACATCACTAGGCTGAGGCCAGTTCGCGGCCACGGGTGCCCCAATGTATGAGGTGCCCGGGGCCAACTCCGAAGAAAGGGCCGACTCCCTCGCCGCGAGGCTGAGGGAGTGCTTCGGTGGGTCGGAGGAGGTGAGAATATCCCGGCCCACCAAAACCGTTGAGCTGCGACTGTCCGAATTGGACTACACTGCAACACCCGAGACAGTCGCAGCGGCCCTCGCCAAGGCCGGTGAGTGTTCACCAGACGCCATAAAGGTCGGGCAAATTCGGCCCGACCGATCCGGAGTAGGATCAGCGTGGGTCCGCATGCCGATTAAGGCGGCCCAAAAACTCAGGGGGGCGGGCAGCATACTGATAGGGTTGACCGCGGCTCGGGTGACTGTCCTGGAGTCGCGGCCAATGCGGTGTTTCCGGTGCCTGGAGAGCGGGCACGTCCGCGAGCGCTGCAACTCGTGCAGTCGACCGCAGCGATCTCTGTTACCGCTGCGGTCAGGCGGGCCATAAGGCCCGGGATTGGCAAGGCCCCGGCGAACTGCGCAGTCTGCGCGGCCGCCGGCAGGCCCGCCAGGCACCGGCTCGGGGAAGGCTTGTTCCGCCCCTCCCGACGCAACCGGCGCCGCCCCCAAAATGAAAGGAACGCCGCCGCGGCTGAGGTTCTGTCCCAGCCGCAGGCGGCGAGCCCACCGCAACAGTCAGTGGCCGAGATGGACGTGGAGGAGATCGCCCATCAATAATGGACCTAAGCTTCCTCCAGGCGAACATCAACCACTGCGCCCGCGCCCAGGACCTGTTGTCCCAAAGCCTGGCGCAGTGGTCGGTGCAAGTGGCCGTGGTCGCCGAACCGTATTTTGTCCCGCCCCGCGACAACTGGGTAGGGGACATCGACGGGTCGGTGGCCATAATCACCCAGGGTGCCGCTGGCTCCCCGCCCTTCGCAAAAGTCGAGAAGGGCCAGGGATGCGTCGCGGCTCTGTTGGGGGAATTGTGGATAGTTGGCGCCGGCGACCGACGCTCGCGGTGAGGTCCTGGAGGAATGGGCGATCTCCGTCGGCCTGGCCGTTCTGAACAGGGGTCGGTGGACACGTGCGTGCGGCACAACGGCGGGTCAATCGTTGATTTGTCGTTTGGGTGCCCCGTCGTCGCACGTCGTGTCCGTGGCTGGAGGGTCCTCGTGGACGCGGAGACACTATCGGATCATCGATATATAAGGTTCGATGTCGCCGCGCCCACGAGTCAACGTAACCAGCCCAGTGGTGGACCGAGTGCCCCTGGTCAGGACGGCCCGCGGTGGGCATTAAGGCGCCTCGACAAGGAGGCCCTAGAGCTGGCCGCTCTGGCAGTCTCGTGGCTCCCCGAGCCGGAGGGTCCGGTGAGGGTCGAGCAGGAGGCGGAGTGGTTCGGGGTGGCAATGTCGGACGTTTGCGACGCCGCCATGCCCCGGGCGCTCCGTCGTCCTCCGCGGCGGAGGTGTACTGGTGGTCGGCGGAGTTAGCGCAGTTGCGCGCGTCTTGCGTCGGCTGCGCGCCGCCGATACGCCAGGCATCGCCGCCGCCGTATTCGAGACGAGACCATGAAGACCAGGGAGCGGCAGCTCTACGGCCTCTACAAGAGAGGCGAAGAGAGCGCTGCGGGTGGCCACACATAGGGCCAAGGTCGCGGCACGTAAGGAGTTTTGGAGACTCGACGGGGGACCCCTGTGGGGGGCGCCCTTACAAACTAGTAATGAACAAGCTTCGTCCAGCGGCGCCCCCGCTGTCGCAGAGTCTCCAGCCAGAAACTACTGGCCGAATGTTGTCGCGGCCTTGTTCCCGGCCACCGAGGATACCACTCTCCACCGATGGCGCCACCGGAAGTGGCGTCATCGTCATTCTCGGCAAGGGATATTCCAGAGGTTTCGCCCGCGGAAATGCGGGCGGCAGTGTTTCGGCTGCGGGGCAAAACACCGCCCCGGGTCTCGACGGCATCCCCGGGAAAGCCTGGGTGTTAGCCCTCGAGTACCTGGGGCCGCGGCTCCGTAGCCTATTCTCCGCCTGTATGGTGCAGGGCGTCTTCCCGGCGCGGTGGAAGACCGGGAAGCTCGTCCTGCTGAAGAAGGAGGGGAGACCCGCAGAGTCGCCGTCGGCCTACCGGCCCATCGTGCTGCTCGACGAGGTCGCCACACTTTTGAGCGCATTTTACACGCGCGCCTCGTCGAGCACCCTCGAGAGGGTCGGTCCCAACTTGGCCGACAACCAGTTTTGGCTTTTAGAAGTGGACGCTCAACTGTCCACGCGATTCTGCGGGTCAAGTCGCAGGCGGAGGAAGCAGTGGCCAGGGGAAAGGTTGTTATCGCCGTGTTCTAGACATATCGAACGCATTTAATTCGCTCCCCGGCCCTCGTATAAACAGAAGCACTGCGGTACCATGTGGTGCCGCCCTATCTCAGGCGTCTGGTGCACGCGTACCTTCTGACAGGTACGTGGTGTATCCGGGCGCCGACGGGTGGCACCGGAGAGCGATGTCGTGCGGTGTCCCACAGGGGTCGGTTCTAGGCCCTCTCTTGTGGAACATCGGGTACGACTGGGTGCTCCGTGGTGCCAATCTCTGGGGCGTCGACGTGACGTGTTATGCGGATGACACGTTGGTCACGGCGACGTCTAAGACCTTCCAGGACGCCGCGATCCTGGCGGCGGTGGGTACCGGCCACGTAGTGAGTCGCATTAGGCGTTTAGGTTTGGAGGTGGCCCTCGAGAAGACCGAGGCCATTTGTTTTCACGGCCTCGGCGGGGGCCACCGGCCGGTGCCCACATCGTGGTTGAGGGGGTGCGGATTCCCATCGGCAAAACTATGAAGTATTTAGGTCTGATTTTGGACAGCCGGTGGGAATTCCGCGCCCATTTTGAAAAGTTGCGGACGAAATTGTCCAGGGCAGCGGGCGCTCTTTCTAGCCTGCTGCCCAACCTGGAAGGTCCTGGTATCCCTTGCCGAAGGTTGTACCACGGGGTCGTGCGGTCCATGGCGTTGTACGGCAGCCCAGTTCGGGCTGACGCCCTGGGGGCGTTCTGTCGCCTCCGAGGGGCCCGCAGCGGGTCGTAGCGCAGCGGGCCATACGGGCGTACCGCACGGTCTCGTACGAGGCGGCTTGTCTTTTGGCCGGATTCCTGCCCTGGGATCTGGACGCCAAAGCCTCTCCGATACTTTCATTGAGGGAGGAGGCGTTCAGGAACGGGCAGCGTCCGGCCCTGAAGGAGGTGGAGGCCAAAGGGCCTCCTTACGGCGAGCCGCCGTGGAGGAGTGGCGTTCTCAGGCTGGAGGCCCCGTCAGCGGGGCTTCGGGCCGTAGCGGCAGTGCGTCCTGTCTTTGCACGGTGGCTGGTCGGGCGCGGCGGCGCGGCGACAGTTCGGACGAGGTGCTCACCGGGCATGGGTGCTTCGGGGAGTACCTGTGTCAGATAGTAGGCACGGAGGTGAGCGCCGTGTGTCACCATTGTGACAACTGCCCGCGGGATACGGCCCAACATACGTTGGAGTCTTGCCCAGCCTGGGACGATGAGCGCAGCGCTCGTGTCAGTCGTCGGAGGAGACCTCTCGCTGCCGGCCGTGGTCGCTTCCATGGTCGGCAGCCCGGAGGCCTGGCGTGGTGGCCCACTTCTGCGAGGTGGTCCTCTCGCAGAAGGAGAGTGCCGAGAGGGATCGAGAGAGGGAGGATCCCTCCCGCCGTCAGAGGAGACGTAGGAGGCGCCGGGTGGACGACTGACCGGCGTCTCCCGCCCTGTGGAATGGGGGCGTTTGGAGAATTCCACCACGGTATCCCCTGCCTGTCGTAAAAGGCGACTAATAGGGCCACGAAGGGTCGTCGGCGGGCAGCAGGGGCTGCCCGTCCTAGTGCGCATGCACTTTCAGTGCGTGCGTTTTCGGTTGACCCGGGATGGACGGCAGTGTGTTGTTGGCCTCACGCTGCCGTAGACGCCGAGGGCGTCCTTCGGTGCGCGGGGGCTTTGAGCCCCCATAGGAGACGGGCCGCAAGGCGGCACCGCGCAGGGGCGGTTGCGGTCGCAGACTAGACATTTCAACGTCAGAGGAAGCCCGCAGCCGTCCCTAATGCGCCGAAGAGGGCCCCCGCGGAGTTTTAGCTGGTATGCCGTGCGTTTGTTGTACATAGGTTAGGACTCGGCCCGGCGGTCGCCCGAAGGTCTACATCAATTCCGGGCGGCGCAACGTCGGGTCGTAAGGCACGGTGACCCCAACATAACCGCTCAGTCGCCCCCGCGAAGGCTGGGCGGTAGTAATAAGGTACTTTCTCCGCGAAACCAAAAGGTTAGGTTAGGTTAGGTTAGTTAGGTTAGGTTAGGTTAGGTTAGGTTAGTTGGGGTGGGTGCTAGGTCAGGAAACCTCCTCGTGGTGCACCTTGGCAACGGCGCGTCGATCAGACCGATCAGGCTGATCTGCGCGCCGGCGAATATCCTGACAACGAGGTGGTTGGCGGTCGTCGCCCTTGTGGCGGCCGTCGTCGTAGTGTCGAGATTGGCCCATCTTGGGCGGCTCCCGGTTCTGCCCTGGGGTGTCGACGGCTCGGTGTGCGCTCACCCCGCCCCGAGCAGGCAGTGGGGGACTCTCCCCTCCCATTGTCGCCGTCGATCGTAATCCGGTATGGAGGTCTGTGGATATGTCTCGCGCTCCTGCTGACCGAGGGTCTTGGCTTAACCGCCCGGACCGCGAGGAAGAAAACCTCTATAAAAATCACCCCGAATCCCAAGCGGCGGCGCACCGCGAGGGGATGCATGGCCGATGGGTAGTTCGGTCTCGAGTGCGACCCCGCCAGAGTACCGGCCGACACTCTGTGCGGGTTACGCTAGGCTTACCCAGGCAGGGGGCACTGCCTGGGCGGACCACCCTTTCCCCATACTCGTGGGAACAGTAATGGAATTTTTAAATCTTAAACAACCCAAAATCACATTGACGAGATTGCCTACCCAGTTCCGGCTGGAGAGGCGGAGGTCGGCGGGTAAGCCCAATGAC
>NW_023594956.1:0-10519 GCF_014839805.1 Manduca sexta | reverse complement strand
TCATCACAATGCTACGTTTAACGCTTCTACTGACGCTCGCGGCACTCGCGTGCCACGCTGCTCTAGATCTGATGACGAAGCTGTTGAACATTTATACAGAAGTGTGATCATCTCCGACTACGAGACCGCTCTGTCACAGAGTAAAGAACTCGAGAAAGCGCGGAGAGGCAACGTCATCTCTAAACTTGTTGATAAACTGCTCGCCCAGAAACCGCACAAGTTATGTATTACGCGTACTACCTGTGGAATCCACAACGCTCAAGACGTCGTCAAGAATTCTTCCCGATCCAATCAAGATGATCTTCGGCCAGCTTACCACCAAAATTATAAACAAGAAATTCGGCATGGAGCTCAAAATAGGACTTAGCACTGATTCATACGGCGAAAGGACCGTGTATGGCGTCAGCACTGACAATGACATTGGCAAGAGGGCAAGCTGGGAGTTCACGTCACCCGAGGCAGCAAACCACAAGGTCTACTTTAAAATCTACAACCCTCACGACAACCAATACATGAAAACCACAATTTTTTTGATGTCTACAAAGACCACCTGATTAACACTTCTACAAATTCTGACACTTTTAGACACCAGTGGTACCTTCAACCAGTGGTGGTCAATAAGGAGCTCTTGTTCTACATTATCAACCGAGAGTACGATGAGCTCTTGAAGCTGTCCCAATCCCCGGACTCGGATGGCGACCGAGAGGCTTTTACGCACGGCGAAGATGCGTCTGGTGATCCTGAACGCTTCGGATGGAAGATCGAACGTTACTAAGCAATTGTAGTAATGATTTTGGAGACATTTTTACTGGAATAAACGTGTGATTTAAGCATTATTTTTACTATTATTATTTAACCCTATGGGTACTGTTTTAAAGCCATTTCAAAGAGAATTAAGTATGTGAACTAAAATTGTTATGTCGCTTTCCTTATGTCCAGTCAGTAATGGTTTAAACGAAAGATAGTAATAAGATGCATTATTACTTAATAGAAGCTTAAATTAATGGTCTTAGGCCTAAGGCTTCTAAAGTTGTGACTTTTTTTATTATTACGTAAAAATTAACCACTTATAAACACAAAATTAAATTATTCACTGGAGTGTCTTCGAATTTGTATTTTTTATTTGAACTTGTTAGCAGTGTATCTTCCGAATAATAATGTTACTCGTGCTTAGTTACCACCAATAAAAGAATTACAGAATTAAAACATATGCACATTCCAGATCCTAAAACGCTAGTGAAAAAAAAGATGGCTGCCTTGAGGAACTTTATTTAAAAATATCTGCAATTTCATGGCTATGTGTACGACATGAATATCTTGTGCCATTATAACTATGATAATGATGTCAAATAATGATGAATAAATGTTTTACTGATTTCTAATAACTAAAGTAATCATAGTATAAAAGGAAAACAACAAATTGCATTTCATGTTAATGAAAATAGATATTAAGTACTGTAAGAAAAACATAGAATATACAGCGCCTATTATTGTTATGCTATATATGCAGTTCAAAATGCGAAACAGATTATGTAAGTTTTCGAAGTAATTTTTATATTTGTCTTCGTTTACATCATCAGAGGACTGTTTAAGTTGTTAATTTCTGCCATGATCCCATACCGCCACCATACATTTCGCACGTAGGCAATACCGCATGCAAAGTGGCATAACAATGTGGAGATCATCAGCAGTTAAACAGTATAAATGTAATTTATGATCTGCGGCTTTCCTAACGATCTTTAAAACTCTATTTCCAATTTATTTAAGCAAGGATGATGAACCGATGTTACGCGACGAAATAATTTGGGCACGTCATTCATAATTATTGACGAATGCACAACTTTTCTTTTGAAAACGGCATTATCCTCGTAGTAATTTTTGGCAAGAAAAATATTGATGGGATCTAAAAAAAGGTGGCCAGAACAAGAGGTACTCCTTGGATGTTATATCAGTTCATAGTTTACCCAATAAAGTTTCGCCATTCCTGAACTAGCTCTTCTCTATTTGAAATCGTTTTTTGCTTTTTCCAATTGCCGATGTCTATCAATTAACAATTTATCGTCATCATTGCCAGCTACATAAAGACCGGTGCTGGAAATAGGCCTGTTCTAAAGATTTCTAGATGTTCTGGTAAAAGCGACTGCATCTATCAATTCTTTTAAAACAGTTTTCCCTCAGTAACATACTCGCCGCTCCAAGTTACCTGTGTATTGTTGGGTTACTTTTTATTCCGGTAATTTACTCCCGTAGGAAACAATTTAATTTGTATATAGATAACGATGGCGTTGTGTATATGGTGCTAAAGAAATATTCATCTCTTTAGTTCGGGGCTCGGCCCCACCACACGAGGACGCTTGAGTCAAAATGTTACTAGGTAACAGCATTGCCAGATACATTTTTGTCAAGTCGGGATTTCGAAAGTTTGAGTGTAAAAGCGAGATTCTTTCGTCGAAAGCGGGACATAGTAAAAAAAAGTATATTACAATTAGAAGTTTTAAAATATTAAGCAGTTTATTTAAGTTTTAAATTACGTTTACGTGACAGTGCATAGCAAAAATGGCCATAGACATGTATTTTAATAAAAATATATTTTAAATCAGATTTACACTGTCGTCATGTTGAGTTATCTTGGTTTTCCGAATAAGAAATAATTTAAGAACAAAAATCAAAGCCAAAGTAAAAAAAAATCACTAGATAAATTTGGTGTATCAATATATAATAGTTACAAGCACTACAACAAATTGAATAGGTATTTGTCTCAGATTGTTATTCGTGACGCAACGCACCACTCGATCTCCCGCGTGCGCGCTTTTTCAGCAGGCACGGTCGAGTTATCCCGAAAGCGGGACTAATCCTATCCCGCGCGGGATATTTAATTTTGATATAAAAATTGGGACGTCCGCCCAAAATCAGGACGTTTGGCAACGCTGCTAGGTCCTTATAATAAAGTTAAACAACAAATATATATTTGTTTACTTTTAAGAGGTTTTTTGTGTCGGGGGTTATTTAATGTAATAATAAGATGATAAAGAATATGCTTAACGACTTACATAACAACTTTCCACATATTCTTCAGTTTTTTAGCATTTTATAATTCTCATTTATTTTGAACTGTTAATTTTAGACACGTCAAATAATATCGTCTTCACTGACTTCATTATACACTTATTATATCCACCTTAGCTTTTATTTATGCGAAATACGTACTATATCTTGGTAAGCGTAAGAAAGTAGGTTTATTGTATTTTATTTTTATTTCTGTTTATCAATGAATATGTATGATTTTAAAAGTTGTCTGGCTCTTTTACAATGTTTTGTCTTTTATGCAAAGAGAATTATAATATACTAGCTTTTGCCCGGCTCTCGCGTTATAAAGTTTTTCAGGCTAAAGTTTTCCGTTATAAAAGTAGTAGTTTCCGGGAGCCTATGTTCTTCTCAGGGTCTCAAACTGTCTCCATACCAAATTTCATCTTAATACGTTGGGTAGTTTTTGAGTTTAACACGTTCAGGCAGACAGATGCAGAGGGGACTTAGTTTTATAATATATTTTTTAGAACTTTTTAAGAGGAACAATCCTGTCATACATCATTGTTGCATAACTTTAACCGTTTACGCAGCGCACGCAACGGAAGCTCTCAAAACTAATAATTTTTCCCCGTTTTTGCAACATGTTTCATTACTGCTCCGCTCCTATTGGTCATAGCGTGATGATATATAGCCTATAGCACTTCGGGATCAAAGGGCTATCCAACACAAAAATATTTTTTCATTTCAAACCGGTAGTTCCTGAGATTAGCCATTACTGTTCCGCTCTTATTAGCCAAAGCGTGATGATATATAGCCTATAGCGCTCCACAAATAAAGGGCTATCCAACACAAAAAGATTTTTTCAGTTTGGACTGGTAGTTCCTGAGATTAGCCATTACTGCTCCGCTCCTATTGGGTATAGCGTAATGATATATAGCCTATAGCAATCCACGCATAAAGGGCTATCCAACGCAAAAAGAATTTTTCAGTTTGGACCGGTAGTTCCTGAGATTAGCCATTACTGCTCCGCTCCTACTGAGTATAGCGTGATGATATATAGCCTATAGTACTCCACGAATAAAGGGCTATCCAACGCAAAAAGAATTTTTCAGTTTGGACCGGTAGTTCCTGAGATTAGCCATTACTGCTTCGCTCCTATTGGGTATAGCGTGATGATATATAGCCTATAGCACTCCACGAACAAAGGGCTATCCAACGCAAAAATATTGTTGGTTTGGACCGGTAGTTCCTGAGATTAGCGCGTTCAAACAAACAAACAAACAAACAAACTCTTCAGCTTTATATAATAGTATAGAGTATAGATTAAAGAGAATATAATTACTGCGTTTTAATATACAGGGTGTCCCAGAAAGTAGTGTCAAGCGGAGGTCCAGAGATAGAACATCCCTTGGGGTATCCAAATCACCCTCATGTATGTTCCGCGATTTTCCATCGTTTTCGAGTTATGAATATTATTCTGAATTTTTGAGAATTCTCGATTTGAACGATTAAATGTTTTCTTTTTAAAAGAGTAGAAGACGTATTCGAGATTTTTTTATTTCAACAAAATTTTCATTAGTTTTACTATTTTTCTCAAAGGTGACTGACTGACTGACATAGTGATCTATTAACGCACAGCCCAAACCACTGGACGGATCGGGCTGAAATTTGGCATGCAGGTAGGTGTTATGACGTAGGCATCCGCTAAGAAAGGATTTTGATTAATTCTACCCCTAAGGGGATAAAATAGGTGATGAAAGTTTGTATGAAACTTTGTCAATTTAAAACAGATCGGTCTGAGACTTTGCATGCATAAAGTTACTATGGCGTAGGCATCCCCTAAGAAAGGATTTTGATAAATTCCACCCCTAAGGGGATAAAAGTTTGTATAAATCTTCTTAGATTTTCGACTGATTGAACTGAAATTAAAGATTGGAGCTACTATAAATGAGAAGACGTTCGCTTAAATAGGATTTTTATAAATTCAACCCCTTGAGGATAAAATTAGTTTGAATCTATCAGTACCGGGAAAATATGTAGCAAGACTTTTATCATACAGTAGACTTTTATCCCGGAAAACTCCTGTCATGCGGGCGAAGCCGCGAGCAAAAGCTAGTTATATGAATATAATAATTATTAATTGCATAATATAAAGGCCTCGGTGGCGTACTAGTATTGTGCACGTGGAACAACTATCGTGATGAGGTTTGGGCTTCGAATTCCGGGTCGAACAAAATGATTTTGCTACATATTTTCACAAGGACAATTTTTCTAATTAACCTTAAAAGCATATATATTTCTTAGATTTCTCTATAATATATTAATATATAATTTATTTTGTGGATAGACAGTCATATAGGACAGATGTTTTTAGTTATACTCCATATTTGTGTTAAAACAAAAAAAAATATGACTTTGGCTATCCTTATGTGAACGTCATGCTTTCCAGTGCAATTTTGTTATAAAAATCTCGCTTTTAATTAAGCTCTCTTCATTCCCTTTTCTACGAAAATGTAAGTTTTGTATCACTTGGGAACCAAATGACCAAAAGTGTCTTTTTTCATACGACGGCAGTGACCTCACTGCTCCTGATGGTAACTGGAGGGGTCAATAGAGTCGACTGACGAGAGATGATTACCCCTCGGCAGTCGACACAATTATGCCGGCCTGTTGGAGCTGGATATACACAGGCTGATCCCGGAACGCGACACACTTACGTGAGCTACTATGTCGGGTTTTAACACCTTGTGTACGGTGGTCGCTATCCGGACGGATATAAAATATATCCTACCACCAGGAAACTCCTATTTGATATATGTGTTTATGATTTGATTATAATTCATATTATGTTTGTTTTAAGAAATCTCTAAAAATAAAATGCACCAATAGAATCAATTAAAAACATCAACTCAAGATTCGTCCATTTATATTTTCTTCTAACTGAAACACCAACAAAAGTTAGAGTCGTTTGAAAATCTAAAAATTTTCTGTATCGATACTTTTTGTTTTGAGCGCCCAATTACGTGTAACTCGTGACAATATTAAATGACAATATTCGCTCCGTTTACTTACTTACTTATTTTAATCTGAAAGATCTGAATAAATGGAGGAAGTTCTCAATTCGATTGTTTTTTTTTTATGTTTGTTACCACTGAACTTCGGACTGGATGAACCGATGTTGATGATTCTTTTGTTATTTAAAATCTTGTGCTTCCCGTGTGGTAAAAATTTCATTGTCGTCAACTATGATGTCAATATACATACTGATTTTAAAAACACAAAAATCAAAAATATATTTTTAATAAATAAATTAAACCGCCTTAAAGAAATACTAAAAACTACAAAATAATAAATACATTACCTATAACTATAACTAATACATTACCTATAATACACTGCTTAACAATTTTGAAGTCGGTGATCAATTAAAATTGCCAGCTATTGAAGGTGCTTACAACGACAACAAAGCTACAAGATGATATTTGACAAACATTATTGTTTCACAGGATCATCACAATGCTACGGATAACGCTTCTACTGACGCTCGTGGCGCTCGCGTGCCACGCTGCTCCTTCCTCTGACGATGCAGCTGTCGAGCCTCTATACAGAAGTGTGACCATCGCCGACTACAAGACTGCTCTATCACAGAGTAAAAGTCTCGTAAACAGACAGAAAGGCAGAATCATCTCGAAAACTGTCGACAAACTGATCAACGAGAACCCAAAGAAGGTTATGTACTTCGCGTACTATCTGTGGAACAACGGAGCCCAAGACATCGTCAAGAATTACTTCCCGCTCCCATTCAGAGTGATCTTCAGCCAGCTTTCCGTCGAGCTCTATAACAAGAAATACTCCATGGAGCTCAAGGTAACACTTAGCACTGATTCCGATAACGAAAGGGGCGTGTATGGTGACTATAGTAAAGTTGGCGCGAGGGCAGACTGGACATTCATGGTTACTGAGGCAGCAGACGAGAAGGTCTACTTTAAAGTCTACAACCCTAGCAATAACCAATATATGAAATCCGGAAATTCAGCTGATGGGGACAATGACCGCCCGATTTACGCTTCTACTAATTCTGACACGTTTAGACATCAGTGGTACCTTGAGCCAGTCATGTACAATGGCGACCTCCTGTTCTACATTTTCAACCGGGAGTACAACCAGCCCCTGAAGCTGGGCCAATTCACGGACTCGGATGGCGACCGCCGGGCTTACGCGCATGGCGGAGATCCGTCTGGCGATCCTGAACGTTTCGGATGGAAGATGGTCCGTTACTAATCAATTGTAGTAATGATTTTGGAGACATTTTTACTGAAATAAACGTGTGATTGAAGCATTATTTTTTATTATTATTAACACTATACCTAGATACTGCTTTGAAACCGTATCAGACACAATTAATTAAGCCAAAAATCCACATGTCCCGTCTGTACTGGCTCAAAGGAAAGTTAGCAATTTGGATGGTTTATAACCTAATAAAACTAAAATTTATTGTCCCAGACCTAAATATTCTAAAGTTGTGACTTTTATTGATAAGTCAAAATTACCAACTAAATTTTTTCGGAAACTGACGTCATCGCCACAACAACAGTGGAAGCTGCCGGAGAACTAAAGGAGAAATTGGCGGAATGGGAAACAAAGCCAACCATAAAGTTCGGACTATAGCCTCAATTCTAGCAAATGGTTTTAGGGAAGCCAACAAATGTTGCAGACTCATCGTAGATGAGGCCCTAATGAACCATTTTGGGGCTATAGTGATGGCAGCGCGACTGTCCGGGGCGAATGGCGTTACCCTCATTGGAGACATTAACCAGCTACCTTTTATAGATCGCAACAACCTCTTCGAGATGAAATACACGAGACCAAATTTGGTAGTGAACATCACCCAGGAGTTGCTATGCACGCATCGCAACCCTCTGGACGTAGCATATGTCCTAAGTGAGGTGTACACGGGTATTTATTCCTCGAATACTGTGTGCACTCCATAGGGATTCGTCGATTGTCGGAAATGCAGGATACCAAAACCTTAGGCAACACCCTCTTCCTCACACACACACAGGAAGAGAAAGAGTCCCTTAACATCGAGGGATATGGCCAAGGCGAAGGATCCCGTATTCTGACAATCCATGAATCCCAAGGACTAACCTACCCCACGGTAGTCATCCTACAGACTCAGAACCAAAACTCCAAATTCACGACCGCATCTCTCACGCGGTGGTAGCATTGTCACGCCACACCGAGAGGTGCACATACTACACCAACATCAACGACGACGCTATTGGACGCTTCGCGACACGAGCGATTAGCGCCACTAAAAAGCAGTCGTTGATTACAATCTTAAGATGGCTATCAGGAGTAGGGACTACGAAACAATCAACAATTACTAAAACTACCTTCCAATCCTAATTCCTTAATCCTTCAAACTAATGTTAGATATAAGTTAGTATATAAGTAGTTAATATGTAAGATAGTATAAGCAGTTAAATATGTAAATGCGATGCGGGAATAAAATGAAAAAAAATAAAAATTATGTATATAGACACAATAACCATGAGCATGAAATAATATAATAATAATAATTATAATAATAATAATAAAAATATATATATATATATATATATATATATGTATAACAGACCCGAATTCGCATTACAACACAACAATAGTTAAGTAACAATTAAAAATATTCCTTCACTTAATCCACAAGACGCTGTTTTTTACCACGACATGTAATATAACATAACTCTAATAACAATAAAACATCTAACAAATGTATGGACCTCGAGTCCATAGTGTTGCAATTATTACAAAAAAAATTATTGTCCCAGACCTAAATATTCTAAAGTTGTGACTTTTTATTGTTAAGTCAAAATTACCAACTTTTGTACACAAAATTTAGTTTTCATTTAAAGTATTAACAGTGTATCTTTATAATAACAATGTTATTCGCATTATGTATCAGTTACCACGAATAAAAATAATATACCATAAAACATGTGCATATTCCAAATCATAAATGCATAAGTGATTTTTGAAGGACGGTAGAGTATAAAATGGTGGCCTTGTGGAACTTTATTTAAAACTTCAAACCGGATACAAATTGGTAGCAAAATATATATTTTTGAAGAGTGGCGCTGACTTTGTCCATATAGAACTAAAAGAAATATGTATCCTGGTCCGGGGTCTCCGCCCCACGCGAAGTCGCTGGAACAAAATTTACTAGTTACATATTACAACAAAAGTTAAAGGACAAAAAATATATTCGTATATAGTGCACAAGTGTGCGCAATACACAGGTGCAAGTTCCTTTATTCTCATAATCAGGTAAGACGGCAAACCGACATGACTGGAGAGATTAAGCGCAGGGAGCAACGGCCTTACATGCATTCCAAGCACAGTATCACACCGCCAACTTCCCAACTCGGAGCGCTGCGACTAAGTAATTTTAACGAAAAACTAGTCACAATGGCCAATCTTAAACATCCAGGTTCGGTAGTCACTTATTATGTGTAAAATGTACGAATGACGCAGGTTACTTTTAAGTAGGTATAATTTAGTGTTTAGCTTATTGGAAAAAGTTTACACATATTTCTCCAATAATATATTTCAATCCGATTGTTCCAATTTTTTGTAATGTTCTGTTCTTTTCATTAATTTTATAATGAAAATGCCAAGCAAAATTGTTGATTCCGTACATCTTCTAAAGTACACATCATAATAACTGCAACCAACACTTTAGGCACTCAAATTATTATGGAATATTTTGGTACAATAAAATTTTATAAACATCTAAAATTTGTTTTTAAAACAATTATTTCTTAATATTCATATATTCTCGCTGGTAATCAATGAACTCTGGTACATAAAATATGGATCGAATGCTCAAGGACGTTTACCCTGAGGCCTAATTATTTATAACAGCATGCCCTATAGGTATTATTTAAATATAGGTACTCACCATATAAACTTGAAGCCAACTGTATACTTAATTGATTCTTGCATGTTATACTGCTCTAAATTTTACATTTTTGGACAAATAACAATCGACGATCGATATGGACCAACGTACAGGTCGATTTTATTTCCAGCACTGTTTCATCACAACTCTTTTTTATATGTCAATGTTTGTTGCACAAATCTTACAATATGTTAAAAATAATTTATTTAAATACATACCAAGATTAATTATATTATATTAAATAGAAAATATTTTAAGCAATAAATAATACCAACAACGCCGCGCATGTTGTATTACTGCCAAAAGTGATAAATCAATATTTTTAAAACCAATCTTAGCTAAGGAATCATACAAAGATTATACAGCTTCAGAAATAATTTACCTTTTTGTATTGCGCAATCACTTTTGTATTTTGTGCACCTTATAATAATGCAAATGACTTAATCGTACATATAGGTATTATTTTTTCTATTGTAATGTTTGTAAAAATATTATATTCTTTTTAAAACTAGATATTCCTTTTCTATTTTT